>NC_052636.1:40784586-41050262 GCF_016161935.1 Mauremys reevesii
TGAAGCTTTTCCCAAATGCAGAGCATGTGTAGGTCTCTCACTGTGGATTCTACGATGTCTGACAAAGTCTAGATGCTCAATGGGCTTTCCCGCACTCAGAGCATGTGTAGGATCTCTCATGTGTGGGTTCTCTGATGTGCTTGATAAGGTGTGAGCCTTGACTGAGCTTTTCCCGCCTCAGCGCGTGTAGGGCGTCTCTCCTGTGTGGATTCTGATGTGCTTGATAGGTTTGAGCGCCGGTGGAAACTTTTCCGCAGTCAGAAGCGCACGTGGCAGGCATCTCCCCTGTGTGGATTCTCTGATGTCTGATAAGGTGAAGCACCCGACTGAAGCTTTTCCGCACTCAGAGCAACCGCGTGTAGGGCGTCTCCCCTGTGTGGATTCTCAGTGATGTGTGATAAGGTTTGAGCGCCGATTGAAGCTTTTCCGCACTCAGCGCACGTGTAGGGCGTCTCCCTGTGGAGTTCTCCTGATGTCTGATAAGGTGTGAGCGTTGACTGAAGCTTTTCCACGCACTCCAGAGCGCACGTGTAGGGCGTCTCCCGTGTGTGGATTCTCCTGATGTGTGCGATATAAGGACTGAGTGCTGACTGAAGCTTTCCCGCACTCGTGGCATGTGAGGTGTGTCTCTTCCAAGTTGATTCTCTCATGTGTAATAAAAGGTCTGAGAGGCTACTGAAGTTCTCCTCTGGCCTCTGCTGAGTCTCCAGAGGCTTTTACTTTTCTCCTGCCGGAGGTGCACAACTCCTGAAAGCATTCCGCTTTGGAGTCTTCCTGATAACGTCCCATGTGGTGCTCCTTGCTCCAGCATCCTCCTGCTGGGGTTTCTGCTCCTCATTCTCACTTTGCATCCATCCCATCGCGGATGGGAGACAGAGAATCAGACATAGAGTCACTCCTGTGCCTGAGAGAAAGAGAAATCTCAGAGACAGGAATTTTGGGATGAACAAACCAAAATATATGTGCAGGAGAGATCAAACCTATCAAGGAACTGATTTTCCCCAAAGGAGAGAGCAAAGGGGATCAGTTTTGGTCTGCATTTCTTACCCAGAACATGCAGGGGAAGAGAGTGGGAGTCAGGTAGGGGATCTGCTGCCAGTTGTTGAGTCAGGATAGGTGGGAAAGCACATGAGTGACATCTCTAATTATTCCACATCTGCAGGAACAATCCTGAACTTGGAGAGCTCACAGAGAGTCTTTGTAGGCATCCCAAATGTTTCCTGTATTCACGGACAGTTTTACTTGCTTAACCAAGTCCTCACCTCTGCAGGCAGCTCTCAGGAGCACTTCTTTCTCAGAACCCTGGAGGTCCGTGGACCCACGGCTCTTCCCTCGTTCGAGCTGTGAGACCACATCAGGTTTGGAATTTACAGGAAACCTAAGCCAGGCAAAGAAAACCAGGAAGATCAGTGGAATTTGTGGGATAGTTGTCACAAAGAATAGTCCATGGTTTTAAGCTCAGATCATTTTAAGCAGTAACATCCCCAAGACCAGCTTCCCTTGGCTCCCAAGTGGCAGGAGAATTATTATTAATCATACGCATTACCTGGGTGCCTAAGGTCCAGCTAACCGTGTGTCTCTGTTGTGCTAGGCACAGTACAAAAACAGCATGGGAAGGGGTAGAACCCTCTGTTAGAATGGCGATATTCAGGCCTCCCTGCAAAGCCTATATTTTAAGAACTTAGGTGTATTTTTATCACTTAGCTAGTTACAGGAGTATGAAAACAAAGAATCAAAATCACAGTCTGCCTGTGTCTGGGCCTTCTCTCACTAAGATAGTCTGAGGCCTTGTTCTAGGCTAAGGCCTTTGGCTAAGCAGCAGGGGCAGCCATAAGCTGGGAAGTGAAGGGTCAGCATCCTCACATCCCAAACCAGTCACACAGAAATAAGGTGCTATTGGGCTGTTAGGAAGACAATGCTGTCCGGAGCTTAAGATGGTTAAAGAAACCTTAATTGATAGCATTCTGTCTGGCAAGAAATCACTTATCAATGGTTGTGGTTGTGAAACCCTATTTCTGTATTGCTTTATCTTTATGGCCACCACTTTTAGATTGTTAATCAGTCTGGTTCTCTAATTGTTTCTCTCTCCTGTATAATTAATGCTGCCAGGTGTAAGTTAATTAGGTACTGGTTTATAATTAGTTAGAGCAGGAGTAGGCAACCTATGGCGGCACACGGTTGATTTTCAGTGGCACTCACACTGCCCAGGTCCTGGCCACCGGTCCAGAAGGCTCTGCATTTTAAATTTAATTTTAAATGAAGCTTCTTAAACATTTTAAAAACCTTACTGACTTTACATACAATAGTTTAATTATGTATTATAGACTTATAGAAAGAGACTTTCTAAAAACGTCAAAATGTATTATTGGCACATGCAATCTTAAATTAGAGTGAATACATGAAGACTCAGCACACCACTTCTGAAAAGTGGCCGACGCCTGGGTTAGAGAATTATGTCACAATATGTTAGAATTGGTTAGTTAAATTTCAGCATAATGATTGGTTAAGGTATAGCTGAGAATATTACTCTATAAATGGGGTCAAACAGGAGGGGGGAAGGAAATTGGAATTATAGAATATCAGGGTTGGAAGGGACCTCAGCAGGTCATCTAGTCCCACCCCTGCTCAAAGCAGGACCAATCCCCAATTAATCATCCCAGCCAAGGCTTTGTCAAGCCTGACCTTAAAAACCTCCCTAAGGAAGGAGATTCCACCACCTCCCTAGGGAACCCATCCAGGGCTTCACCACTCTCCTAGTGAAATAGTGTTTCCTAATATCCAACCTAAAACTCCCCATTGCAACTTGGAAATCATTACTCTTTGTTCTGTCATCTGCTACCACTGAGAATAGTCTAGATCCATCCTCTTTGGAACTCTCCTTCAGGTAGCTGAAGGCTGCTATCAAATCCCCCCTCATTCTTCTCTTCTGCAGACTAAACAATCCCACTTCCCTCACCCTCTCCTCAGAAGTCACGTGTTCCAGTCCCCAACCATTTTTGTTGCCCTCCGCTGGATGCTTTCCAATTTTTCCACATCCTTTATAGTGTTGGGCCCAAAACTGGACACAGTGCTCCAGATGAGGCCCCATGAATGTTGAATGTTGGTTAGGGGGAGAACGGGAACAGGGACACAGGCAAGGCTCTGTGGCATCAGAGCTGGGAAGGGAACACTGGGGAACAGACGGTATCGGCGTATAGAGATAAGCGCGACTGGTGTGAAGGGCTTCGGAATATGTAATCTTATAGGTGTAAAAATTGTACAGACTATACCATCCTGTGACATCATCGACGAAGTGCCCATTTGTGCCTGGGTAGGGGCCCTGCTCTGGGAGGGAGGATGCAGCAAGGACTCAGGGTCGGTGGCCAGGGTCTCTGTGCACAGAGACAGGGAGGTTATATGGGGAGGGCGTAATGAGTGGGAGAGGGAGGTCAAGAGTTAAAATAATAATATTTGGGGAAAAATTGTATAATAAAGTGAAACTGAACAGAAATAAAACTGGAGTGGAGGCTCTAAAGCAACAAGGCTTCGTAGGGATTTGGGGTTAGAGGTCTGGGATCCCCAACAGCTCTAGATCCCCAAACCTCTCCTCCTCCCACTGACCCACCCAGCCCACTTCCTGGGTGCCCTTCCCCCACACTCCCCTCCGCTTCTTCCCATTACTCTCAGCCAGCACCACCTCCCGGCACCTTGAGAAATTCTTGTATTTTCTCCTCGTCACTCACAGCCTCCTACCTCTCTGCTGCTTCTAGCTCTAACCCTGCACACACTGATAGAGCAGCCTTCACTGGCCTCCCTTGAGGATCTGGCTAAGATCCAGGAGGCAGCATCGAGAACTGAGACACACTCTTGGAGTGCTGCTGGATGCATTTACATTCTGATCATCTTTGGCGTGCCTGGATGGTCGCCTGGTGGCACCGAAGATGTTACTGCCCTATCTTGCTCGCATATACCATGGAATGGCACACGTGAGCAAAGGGGGGATGCTTGCTGCAGTTACCCGAGATTGGTTTGCACCAGGTTTCCCTTCTGTAGCACATTCCTACTGTCAACACTGTGTGATTTGTCAACAGCACAACATTGGTAAAGCTGTTAAAGCTAAGCAGGCAGCCCACCCTCCTCCTTGGGGACCTTTTGTAAATATTCAGATTGATTTTATTCAAATGTCTAAATGTTATGGTTATGAATATGTATTAGTTTTAGTTGATGTATTTACCAATTGGGTTGAAGCTTTTCCCTGCAGGAAAGCAGATGCCAGGACTGTTGTGAAACTTCTGCTTAATGATTTTGTACCATGTTTTGGCATCCCTGTGAGTATCAACAGTGATCGTGGAACTCACTTTACTGGACAGATTGTAAAGGAGTTATGTGTGTCCTGGCATATCTACTACCCCTGTTCTCTGTCCCTCCCACGGCTTGCTTATCCCTTCACCCATGGGATCCTGAACGGCAACATTACACGCTCTCCTAAAAGAGCTCATCTGACTGTCACACAAGCCATGCATGAGTCACACATCTATTTACTCAATTTAGAATTCTACAGGTAGCATATTTTCCTCTTAAAATGAGGAAAAGGCATGAAAGTTACAGTTATTAATGTAGCCAATAAGGATACATACAATGCAATTTTTAAATGTGTGACAGCACCAAAAAGGCACATGTCCAAAAATGATACTAGTGGGTGGGAGATAAGGCAAAGAAAGGGGGGGGGGAGGCAAAGAAACTTGTCAAAACTTGTATGACAAATAAAGGTATAAAGTTATTACTACTCAGGTTCTTCAGAGACCCCACAGCTTCTAATAACCCAGGGGACAGGACTCCTTACCCAGCGAGGTCACCGTCTCATAGTTCTCCTGCATGACATCCCTGTACAGGGCTCTCTGAACAGGGTCCAGCAGTGCCCATTCCCCCTTGGTGAAGTACACAGCCACCTCCTCGAAAGTCACCAACTCCTGAAAGAGCAAGAGTCCAACACTCAGTACCTGCTGCCCCACTCACAACCCCACTATTCATGGAGCAGCAGCACCAGGGAAATGAAAGCTCCGGGAGGCACATGTTAACAGAGTCCCACCCCACCTAGCTTAGAGCAGCCAGGTAGCATCAGAGGGTAGAAAGAGAGAATCTTTGTGTCTCCCAGCTGACAGACGCAGGCAGGGGCGTCACATTTATCACATACCTACTAGCCAGAGTTTGATATAGGAGATGGGGCTGGCTCTGGACCCTACTAATGGCTTCCTGGTAGGAAACACTCTCCAAATAAAATATAAGGAAGAAAAGAGAAGTCAGTAGTAAAGAATATAAGTTAGAACAGGGTGTGACGAGGCGGTTCTGGCGGGACCCAACTGAGAGTGCCAATTCAGGACCAATTGCTCAAACAGGGCAGTTACAGCCCTAGGCTGGGGTTTTCCACTTCTAAGACAAACCAAACCAGCCAGACAAGAAGGACTTGGTTTCACACCACTGGCTAACCACAAGTCACACAAGCAATTCCTTAGACACTCCAGTCTCCCAGTATCGCCACCAGTGCCACTCGTCCTGGGGAAGAATGGTTATGAAAACCAAAACCCCAGTAAAAGAAAACGGTTCTCTCAATCCCAAAGAATCAAGCCCCAGATCCAGGTCAATATACACATCAGACCTTACCCACAAATCACGCTGTT
The DNA here is from genome assembly GCF_016161935.1 of Mauremys reevesii. Taxonomy (NCBI): domain Eukaryota; kingdom Metazoa; phylum Chordata; order Testudines; family Geoemydidae; genus Mauremys; species Mauremys reevesii. Next base: position 40,790,244 of record NC_052636.1, read on the forward strand.
GCCAATCCTTTAGAATCTAAAATCTAAAGGTTTATTCATCAAAGGAAAAAGATAGAGATGAGAGCTAGAATTGGTTAAATGGAATCAGTTACATGCAGTAATGGCAAACTTCTTAGTTCAGGCTTGTAGCAGTGATGGCATAAACTGCAGGTTCAAATCAAGTCTCTGGAGTACATCCCCCGCTGGGATGGGTCATCAGTCCTTTGTGCAGAGCTTCAGCTTGTAGCAAAGTCCCTCCAGAGGTAAGAAGCAGGATTGAAGACCAGATGGAGATGAGGCATCAGCCTTATATAGGCTTTTCCAGGTGTAAGAACCTCTTTGTTCTTACTGTGGAAAATTACAGCAAAATGGAGTCTGGAGTCACATAGACAAGTCCCTGCACTTCGCTGAGTTACAAAGGCATGTCTGCCTTCTCTCAGTGGGTCAGTTGAATAGCTGATGGTCCTTAATGGGCCATCAAGCAGGCTAGGCAGAGCTAACACCAACTTGTCTGGGATATCACCCAGAAGCAGAGCACAAATACAAAATACAGACAGTATAAAGCCAATACTTATAACTTCAACTACAAAATGATACATGCACACAGACAGCATAATCATAACCAGCAACCCATAACCTGGTCTTAGACACCTTAGATGACCCCCGTTTACCTAAGATTTGGTGCCACTACAGGACCTTGGTTGCAAACCATGTTCTATATGGTCCCAGTTTATATCAATAACGTCACACGGGGGTAGGCACACAGGGGTAGGCAACCTATGGCACGGGTGCTGAAGGCATCACGCAAGCTGATTTTCAGTGGCACTCACAATGCCCGGGTCCTGGCCACCAGTCCGGGGGGCTCTGCATTTTAATTTAATTTTAAATTAAGTTTCTTAAACATTTTAAAAGCCTTATTTACTTTACATACAACAATAGTTTAGTTATATATTATAGACAGAGAAAGATCTTCTACAAATGTTAAAATGTATTACTGGCGCACTCAAAACCTTAAATTAGAGTGAATAAATGAAGACTTCTGAAAGGTTGCTCACCCCTGAGTTAGAAGGTCAGAATTGTAGAAAATTGGTAAGGGAAGCTATCAGAAATCAATGACCAATCAATGAAAATAAGAAGGAAGGTTTGAAAAGTCTATTAATCCTAACAATGGTAGTGATAAATTACTAGACGGAAATGGCAGAATTATCAAAAATAATGCAGAAGAGGTAAAAGTGTTCAATAAGTGTTCAATCTCTCCTGGATTTGGAGAAAAACAGATGCTGTACGCGTATCATAAGATGTTGACGATGACACTCTTTCCATTCCAACAAGAACTCACAAGGACATTAAACAGCAGCTATTACAGTTAGACATGTTTAAATCAGCAGGTCTGGATAACTTGTATCCAAGAGTTTTTAAAGACCTGGTGGAGGAGCGTGGACTATTAATGTTGATTGTAATTAGGACTTGGAACACTGGGGAAATTCCAGAAGACTGGAATTAAGCTAATGCTGTGCCAATACTAAAAAGTGTAAAAGAGATGACCCAGATAATTACAAGAGTGTCAGTCTGATATCAATACTGAGCAAAATAATGGAGCAGTCGATACTGGATTTCGTTAATAAAGAATTAAAGGAAGGTAATATAATTAGTACCTATTAACAAAGTTTTAGAGAAAATAGATCCTATCAAACTAACTGGATATCCTTATTAGATGAGATCAAAAGTTTGGTTGCAGCTAATATTATTGATGTAATATATCTAGACTTCTGTAAGGCATATGACTTGATTCAGCACATTATTTTGACTAAAAAACTAGAATGATACAAAATAAACACAGCATACATTAAATAGATTAAAAACTGGAATGGTAAATGGGGAACCATGGTCGAGTGGATTTATTTCTAGCAGGTTCCCACAAGGATTGCTTTTTGCCCGTGTGCTATTTAACATTCTTAATAACCTAGAACAGAATATAAAATCATCACGGATAAAGTTTGCAGTATCACAAAGATTGCGGGTGGTGGTAACTAATGAAGTGGCAGTAGATTTAGGCTCCAGCACTGGGAGTCTGGGAAGTTTTCCCAGCCCTGGCTGCAGGGTTATTTCCTGTTCCACAAAGAGGAGAAGTTCCATTCCCAAATCCCGTGTCTTGAAATTAGGCCCTATCTGGCACTACACCCCATATTCAGCATAGTGGTATCGTTATAATATGATTAGGACATAATTATGATGCATTTTGTGCAAGATGCGTCATGTGCTGAATATGATTATCCTATTTGTGTGCATGGATCATGTTTGTATTTCAAGTTATGGATATTGACTCTGTATCTGTATTTCAAATGTGCTTACTCTGGGTAACACCCACAACGAGCCTTTCAGGTACAACAATGAAGAAGCCAGACAGAGCTGATGGCTTATCAACAAAGACAATGGACCGTGGAAAAGCTTAGCCTTCCTGTGATTGTTTCAGCCAGCCTATGAGTCATGGCTACTATGACTCAGCAGGACATGCTAGGACATGTGATTAGACCACATGACAACGAACTCCATTTTGGTACCTGTATTTTTCCACAAACTGGACTGGGAACTGAGTTTGGAACAAATGGTTCCCGCCATATGGAAAAGCTACATAAGATGGGGTGTGACATCATCTCTTGGCCTCATTCCCCAGACAAGAGAACTCCTGGAAACACCTGAGGAACAAAGACTGAACTGGGGGAAGTGCTGCTCCCAGGGAAAAGGGATTTCTAGCTTGTGTATGGAAACTTGGGGGACTGCTTGTACCATCAGTCAGGGTGAGAAATTGCTAATTCAAATTCTATCCATCTAGTATGTTAGGCTTAGTTTGAGCTTTTGGTTATCTGCTAAGTAATCGGCTTTGATCTGTTTGCTATCACTTAGAATTGTTGGGATACGTTAGGGTTCAGTAAAAGAGCTGGGAAGCTGCTAATGTGCTGACATGCATTGGGGACAAAGGCATAAGCAGGCAGGAATTCTTTGCTTAACAAATAAGTTGCCATATTTTTCCTCTCTCTGTTGCTTGTAAGAATTGACATTGATGTAGCTGTATGAGAAATGTAGTTGTTGGAATGAATGTCCTTTGTGTGAAAGAAGGTAAAAGAAATGTTACCTCCCCCTCCCCCTTCCTTTCCCAGCTACATAAACAAGCCCTGGCTTATGGCCCCTTCCTCCCTCCCCGAGAACTGCTCATTGACCCTTCCTCCATACCCTGAGAACTGCTGTTTAGGGAAATTTGTGGCAACACGTTATTGCAAAGAACGGTATTTTCAAGGTAAAAATGCCTCTATGATATGTGTAATACTGTGACAGTGGATAGGGGTGGGTATACTAATTGTATGAGCGTTTCTACTACTTAATAAGGGGTTTTGGGGTGTTGTAACGGATGTGGGTGTTTACATACAAACTTGGATAAAAGGCGAGTGATGTAACTAATCCAGGGCTTACTCGATAGCTGTCCAGGGGAACAAGTAACGCAATAGAGAAGCCTGTATTCATATCCGCCTCTGGATCAACCGGCTCCTTTTTTGTTCTAACAATAATTACTTCAGATCTACCTTTCTGCCATTAATAAACTTGTTTTATGCTTTATCTTAATCAGTGCATTTTGAGTGAGTGTTTGGGGGAAAGCTGAGCTTGGTTAGCACAGGCTTGTTGTGAATATCTCTCCCATATCGAGGGGAAGGGGAACTATATGAATGAGCTGACATTACAGAGATCCCTGTGCACTATAAGATGGGATAATTCTGAATTTATACTACAGCAGGTGTGCAAGGCTGGGGAGCTGGGAAATTGGCTGTTGTCTCTATCTGTCCTTGAGCAGCTCAGGTAAAGCACTCAGGTAGCTTAGTTGGGTGTATGGCGTCACCTACTGTCATGATGGGTGATAACAGGCCCTGGAGAGGCTGGCTGAATCTCCAGCAAAGCCGTGAGAGAAGGGCCAGCCCAGCTTGAGGGTTAGAGGGCACAGTGGTTCCCAGGAGCCCCCCAGACTGCACCCCGGGGTGACAACCCATCACACCCTAGAGTACACAAGTCTCAGCAGGTTTGTCACATCCTGTCCCTTCCCTTTCTCCACCTGAGATATTTCCTGCCTCCCACCACCTCCAGCAGCTCCCACCCTCCTATGCATGTACTGCTTCTCTCCCTCCAAGCAGAACCCACCACCAGCTCCCTGAGAATCCCTTACCTGAGCCAGCTCCATTGCAGCCATTTCCTTCCCTTTGGGAGGATGAAATGATCTGGAGCAAAACGTGGACGTTAATCTGTAGCCTGCCAGGACGAGAAGGGCAATGTGAGAGAATGCAGAGGGGGCTTTTGTCCATTCCACATGCAGATTCCCCCCTGATTTTTCCCTGTTAATGGACACTCTAGGTTCTGCCACACTGTGAAGCACAGAGTGACCTTATCCCAGTACAGGCCTAGGCTCCTCCCACCAGGGTGTGACCCTCTGAGACACGGTGAAACCCTCCCAGTAACATCCTCTGTTACACTTACCAAGTTTGCAGACAATACCAAGCTGGGAGGGGTTGCAAGTGCTTTAGAGGATAGACCAGGGAGGGAGAGCTCAGTGGTTTGAGCATCGGCCTGCTAAACCCAAGGCTGAGAGTTCAATCCTTGAGGGGGCCATTTAGGGATTTGGGGCAAAAATCTGTCTGGGGATTTGTCCTGCTTTGAACAGGGGGTTGGACTAGATACCTCCTGTGGTCCCTTCCAACCCTGATCTTCTATGATTAAAATTCAAAATGATCTGGAGAAAAGGCCTGAAGTAAATAGGATGAAATTCAATTAGAACAAATGCAAAGTGCTTCATTTAGGAGGAACAATCAGGTGCACACGTACAAAATGGGAAATTCCTGCCCAGGAAAGAGCACTGCGGAACGGAAGCTGGGGGCCAGAGTGGATCACAAGTATAAGTCAACAGTGCAAAAGGGCAAACATCATTCTGGGATGTATTTGAGGAGTACTGTAAGCAAGACACAAGCAGTAATTCTTCCACTCCACTCTGTGCAGATTAGGACACAACTGGAGTACTGTGTCCATTTGTGGGAGCCACATATGAGGAAAGATGTGGACAAATTGGAGAAAGTTCAGAGAAGAGCAACAAAAATGATTAAAGGTCTAGAAAACATGACCTATGAGGGAAGATTGGAAAAATGCAGTAACTGGAAAAACTGGAGTAGAGAGGACATGATAATAGTTTTCAAGTACATAAAAGGTTGTTACAGGGATGTGGAAGAAAAAATTGTTCTTAACCTCTGAGGATAGGACAAGAAGTAATGGCCTTAAATTGCAGCAAGGGCAATTTAGGATGGAGATTAGGAAAAAACTTCCTAACTGTCAGAGTGGTTAAACTCCAGAACAAATAGCGTAGGGAGGTTGTGGAATCTCCATCACTGGGGATATTTAAGAGCAGGCTGGACAAACACCTGTCAGGGATTGTCTAGATAATACTTAGTCCTGCCTTGAGTGTAGGGGACTGGCCTAGATGACCTCTCGAGGCCTCTTCCAGTTCTATAATTCTAAGAACCAAAGGCCAGAGACGAGCACAATCAAAGGAGTCACTCTGGGGATTCTCCCTGTCACTGTCCCCAAGGCAGCTCTCTCAGGTTTACAAAGCTGTTTGATGCTCCAGCCTTTATCCAGTCTCTCCTGGCAGTGCCCCCTTCATGGGCTGGGCCTAGTTTTAGCCTTTGAGAAGCGTGACCCGGGGCTCTGAGACTGGGCCTTCTTGCCTCAGCACATCTTGTTCCTTTCTGTGGCTCCCCAGGGAGTCCAAGTGAGTAGATACTCCTCCTACAGACTGTGAACATGAGAACATAAGAGCTGCCCACTGCATCAGAACAATGGTCCATCTAGCTCAGCGGCCAATGCCAAGTGCTTCAGAGGGAATGACTAGAACACGGAATCATCAAGTGATCCCCCCCCCGTCACCCATTCCCAGCTTCTGGCAAACAGAGGCTAGAGACACCATCCCTGTCCAGCCTGCCTGTGACACTGGCAGATGAGGTGTTAGCTCTTGCAAAAGCCCCTGTCTTCATTGAACAGGGACAAACACACAGTGGAATCAGTTTGACTCACCTGTGTTAATATTAGGTATTAGGATTATAAGAATGCGTTTACACTTTATTGAATGCTTGTGAGTTGCTGCCTGGGTTAATATCTGACTAGTTGCATTGGGAGCCTCTGTGGCTCTGTAAATCACCAGAGGAGAGAGACTTTACCTAGGTGGAGTGTTGATTGACAGCCGAATGCATTACACCGTGCCTGGCAGGAAAGGTTCATCAACACCAGATAGACTATTATGGGATGTTAAAGACAACAAAGACTGTTGTTGTGCTCTTGACTTCCCATTAGCTGAGTTTGCAGTTCAGAGCACATGGCAGGAAGGGGATGAAAAACCCCATATAGAAGGAACTGATGATCTGTAGCTGCTTGGACTCTGGGGGGATAAAGTTTCTAGGCATAAGTACGAGATCCCCAGCTGATTAGCCTGGGTTAGTCCTAAAAAAGATGCAGAGCTTGCTTATTATAGAAGCTTCTTTTACCTTTTGAAATTTAAGACTGTAACTCGTCTGCATCTATAGGATTACCTGCTTTAACTTCGTAAACAACTCTCCTTTCCTTTTAAATAAATCTTAATACAGGTTATGACAGGACTGGCTACAAGTGTTGTCTTTGTTGTGAGATCTAAGATTCAATTGACCTCAGTAAGTGACTGGCCCTTTGGCATGAGGTCAGGCTTGACAAAGCCCTGGCTGGGATGATTTAGTTGAGGGTTGGTCCTGCTTTGAGCAGGGAGTTGGACTAGACACCTCCTGAGGTTCCTTCCAGCCCTGATATTCTAGGATTCTATGACTGGCAGTAACCTGAACATTGCTGTGATTCGTGGGGTAAGACAGTGGTTCTCAACCAGGGGTCCTGGGCCCCCTGGAGGCCACTAGCAGGTTTCAGGGCAGGGGTCAAGCAAGGGCAGCATTAGACTCACTGAGGCCCAGGGCAGAAAGCTCCAGTCCCAGCACATGGGGCTGAAGTCCAGGGCCCTGAGCCCCACCACCCGGGGCTGAAGCCAAAGCCTGAGCAATGTAGATTTGTGGGGTCCCTGTGGCACGGTGCCCCGAGAGAGGAAGAAAGTGCCCTGAGGACGCAGCCAGAGGGGAGCAGTTCTGGAGCTGGGCCTCTGTCCTCTCTAGCTCCCATGGCAGATGGCTCTGGCAGCATCAAGTGGGTCCATCACTGCAGGGGAAGGTGGGGTAGTGTCTGAGGTCAGGGTGAGAATTGGAAGGGGGTCTATGCCCAAGAATGGGGGATGGAATTCACCTCCCCACCCCTCTGCAGAGCTCAGCAACTAGGGCTTTATCCATTGAAGTGAAATTCACTCTGTGCAGTGATGAGCTGCCAAAATCATAACAACCGGTTCCCTCCTCACCCCAGGAGGGATCATGCCCCCCCCCCAGGAAGCCCTGCCCCATCCACCCCCCTTCCCTGTACCCTGACAGCCCCTGGAACCCTTGCCCCTGACTGCCTCCCACCCCCCCCCGCCACCCCCCGCTCCTTCCGGACGGCCCGCCCGGGCCCCTGGCCCCTAGTCAATCCCCCTCGGCCCTTCCCTCTGACCCCCACAACTCCGATCCCCTCCTCCCCACCCCTATCCACGCCCCTGCCCTCTCTCCAACCCCCCCTCCCTGCCCCCTTACCGCGCTGCCTGGACGTGGCTGGCGGTGCTACAGTCCGCCATGGCTGGAGTCGGGAGCCTGGGGACGCAGGGCCGGGCAGGAGTCGCGGCCGGAGGATACGGTGGAGCCGGGTGGCGGAGCCAGGCGGCTGGCCGGCCGAGCCGGGAGGGCCGCCGCCAGAGCCACGGGGCCGGAGCTGGGCAGCCGGGCCGCCGCCGCGCCGGACCCTGGCCTCTGGGTAGGTGAGGTTGCGGCCGCCGCCAGGCCCGAGCTGGGCTGCGGCAGGCCGGGAGGGCCGCAGCCGAGACGGGCGGCCGGGGCCGCGGGGCTGGGGAGGGCCGAGGCGGAGCCGGGCGGTTGGGGAGGGACGCGGGGCCGGGGAGGGATGGAGGCAGGCAGGCGGCCGGGGAGGGACGCGGGGCTGGGCAGGGCCGCGGCCAGAGCCGGGCAGGGCAGTGACGCGGCTGAAGACCGGCCGGGGCGCATGGCTCTCCTCGTTCCCTCTACCCCTACCTCCGCTCCATCTTCCTGTTCCTGCCGGAAGCCTGCTTGCTTCTCAGCCCCCAGGCTTCCCGCGAACAGCTGATTCGCGGGAAGCAGGGGAAGGAGAAGCAGGCGGAGCATTCATGGCAGCAGGTGGAGGCAGAGCTGAGGTGAGCTGGGGCCACAGCAGGGAGCGGTTGTTAAATTTAAATGCCCTTTTAGAACAAGTTGTCCCAGGCGGGACAACCGGTTCTAACAGAGCGTCTAAATTTAACAACCGGTTCCCGCGAACCAGTGCGAACCGGCTGCAGCTCATCACTGACTCTGGGTGACTTTGAGTCAGCCACTGAAAGATGCTTGTGCCTTCGGTTCCAGTTCTCCCTCCCCAGACTGCCGGGGGCAGCCAGGGATAATTAGTGGGTTATGGGAATTAGAAGATGAAAATTCACTAAGAACAATGATATTTGTGTGTTTATTATTAAATCCCCAGACACCCACCAATCCCCGTCCTCCTTCTGATGAGCTATAAATATCTAAGGGACTCGGCTACTGATCCTGCAGTCAGTTCCTGCCCTTCTCCACTTTCTAAAGCAGCACTTTTAAGAACAGGGCAGGGAAACATGTAAATACTTTGAACCAAATTCCAGAAGCTGCTGAGCATGGAGAAGTTAAAATGAAACCAAGGTTCCGTCTCTCCAAGGACCTGGCCCCTAGTGCAAAATACGACACTCCCCAGGAATCTGAAATGGCCACTTCATAACTGATAATGTTACTAATCTGTTCACTTCTGGGAATTACCACTAAGAGAAACAACCCAGTGACGGTGATATCCTGAGGAAAAGATCTCATGTGTCTTTAGATCATACCGATTTGTAATCTGGAACGATATACACTAAAACGCCTAATTCGTAGCCCTACGGCAATTGCCTGGTCTCCCTACAGGGCAGAATTAAGGTTGGTGCCTTAGTTGTTAATTTCCATCCCCTAGCATATTGCAATTGCTGTTAAGTGGGTTTGACAAAATTCATTGTGTCTATTTCTTTCTTTTAATTTCAAGAGATAGAGATTTATTTTTAAACCCTTTTTTCAATGTTTACAATTTCAATGTTCAGAGCTGTGGAAGTTATGGGGGTCGTCAGACAACAATTATTTAATAACAGTAACTGCTGAGAGTCCAAAAGCCAAATCATAGAACTGTTCAAAGAGAAATTGTCAATGTCACACCCAAAATATACAGTGTAAATATCCTTAAATCAAACTCTACTTTCTCCAGAAGCATTTCTGTATATTACCTATATCAATATTTTTTCACCTGTGTGTGTGTGTACAGTGAAATTAACATTTGCTGCAATTTATTCATAAAAATCCAATCCTTTCAAGCGTAATTTTAAGTAATGAAGTACTTGAAGTCTTTCACTTCCTAGACTGGAATGTTTCACTTCAGGATAATTACACCCTCCCTGTGATGTATTTCACTCTCAGTACTGTAACCCCCTCGTGATGTAGCTCCTGTCTAGGAGCTCTGCTGAAGCCAGTGGCATTATGATCAGGTGAAACTGACATGAGCAGAGACATGGGGGAGGGTGGAGGATGAGGTAACATGGAGGCTACCAGAGTTGAACGTGGCCGTAAGAGCAAATGCTCTCTCAGCCTCTCCTCTCTCCCACCTCCCAGAGTCAGTAATTCTGAGAAATCATTCCCTGAAATCTAAATAGCCCCAGTATGAGAGACAGTGATTAACGCAGGTACCTTAGGGGCTGCAGCGCCAACCCCCTGCCTGGATGAGGAGGGTGAAGAATTGCAGTAGAAATGGGTTAGGTTGGGACACGGCACAGCTGATGTGGGACTGGGAGCTGAGTTGACCAAGAGGCCAGAACTCATGGGGGAGTTGAGAGAACAAGTCAACAGGACGGGGTAGAGGCACTTCAGTATATTTTCCCATTAACCATTCTGCCATGTATTTAATTTAGAAACTTTTCATTCACATCTAAACACCTTGGAGCTAAGCTGGGTTGATGCATTTCCACTTACAGTGGTACAGTTGTAATTAGGTGTTTAATCAGATGCTCATGCAGCACAAAGCAGTCAATAATGGGTGTGCTTTCATTCATTAACCTGACTGTGTGCTGTGCATCCCTTTGAAAAAAAGATGCTGTGAGGGAGTGTCAAAATTTTAGGCATTAAGAAATGGTAAGTAGGTGTCAGTTCATTTCTCATGCATTCCTCTCCTAATTTTAATGTCAGTTTTGAATCAGTATTAATACCATGTTGTTTTAACAGCAGTAGGGTCCATTTGTATAATTGTTTGCAAGATTTCATTGGATATTGTGACCCAGCCGTCTTCACCTTTTATTTTCAGATTCCTAAATACACCCCAGTGCACCTCTCCTGACAGACTGCAGGCCTTGGCCAGTGACATGTTCCTTAGACAGCAAACACCTGACGAGCCCTTTCGCCCTAAAACGCGCATTTGGCTCTTTGACGTTGCTTTATCCGCCCCACCAGAAAACGCTACAGGGAACCCGGTCATTACAGCCGACCGCACTAGGTACCATTCTACCAGCTCTGGGCCGACATTCAAATGGTTCTGTTTGTTTATCTTTCATTCAGCTTTGCAATTCTTAGATCCCATTTAAAAACTGGAAGTGAAATAACCGAAGCAAGTTACGAAGAGAGCAGCCTCGGGCATAGGCGGGGGTAAAACAATAAATGGAAAGAACTGACTATGCAAAAAGGAACATCGCAAACTATCAGAGCCCCAGACCCCCGCCCAACTGAACCCACCCCAGCCAGGCATATCAAGCTGGGTCCCTGAAAAATCGCCCAGCCCGTCTGGCAGTGAACGCTGCGTGTTCCAGGCAGAGCTACGGTGTGTGCGTCTGCTCTGCTGACATGCTGCTTTGGTACGGAACGCGCCACGGCCACAGGGAGCAGAGACATGCACTCCTACAAAACACAATCCCAGATACACCTCCAATGCCACATCCTCCCGCCTCCCCACTGTCTGCCATCCCCTCCCCCACCTCCACATGGCCATGCTCAGCCTACTGCTAACACTTCCTCCCAGCCTTCAGCACTATAAATAAATAAAACATGGTGTTACAAAAGGTAGATTGTGCCACAGAAACCTGATCTGGATGTCAGTAAGGCTTTTGATACAGTTCCACATGGGAAACTATTCGTTAAATTGGAGACGATGGGGATTAATATGAGAACCGAAAGGTCAATAAATAATTGGTTAAAGGGGAGTCTACAAGGGGGTCATATTGAACGGTGAGTTGTCAGGCTGGAGGGAGGTTACTAGTGGAGTTCCTCAGATCAGTCTTGGAACCAGTCTTACTCAACACTTTTATTAGTGATCTTGGCACAAGAAGTGGGACACAGAGCCGGGAGGGATTGCCAATACGGAGGAGGACAGGAAAATCATACAAGAAAATCTGCATGTCCTTGAAAGCCAGAGTAATAGAAATGGGATGAAAATTAATAGTGCACCAATTCTAGTTGTTAGTCCCCAAGTGCATAATTTTGCAATAAGCTGGGGATTTATCAACTGGAAGTGACAGAGGAGGAGAAAGACCTGGGAGTATTGGTTGATCACAGGATAATTATGAGCTGCCGATACAATGCAGCCGTGAAATAGGTTAATGCAGTCCTAGGATACATCAGGTGAGGTATTTCCAGCACACACATGAAAGGGTTAGTACTGTTATAAAAGGCACCGACGAGACCTCATCTGAAATACACCTCTACCTTCTGCATTTAAAGTCTGTGAGTCTATAAACTGTGCCTTGCGTTGCACAGACACTGATGGAGATCAGGGCGCCATCGTGCAGCACATGGCAGAGAACCTGACTGAGATCAGCAGCCCCATTCTGCTGGGCACGGCACAGACAGAGAGGGACAGTCCTTGCCCCAAAGAGATCACAATCCAAGTAGACAATGGGGAGGAGGAAAACAGAGAGGGGCTGTGACTTCCCCCAGGTCACCAAGCAGGTCAAGGACAGAGCCAGGAACAGACCCCGGTAACGCCAGAGCCCCGTCACCCGCAGCTTGGAAAGGTCCCCAGACCCCACTGTATTAGGCTGCAGGAAGAGGTGGTTTCTCCATGGATGCACAGGCTGTCTGGGCAGGGCAGCTCAGCGGCAGTCCCTGCACACAGTTGGGTGTGTGGGTCATGGGTTAGGAGAAATCAGTGTCCAGCCCTGTGGGGCTGTGCTCCTGGCTCATACCTCCAGCACTCACTGCTGCCCCTCCCTTCCCAGCTGCACTGTTCAGCCAGCCCCAGGCCTCTGGGAGGTCACTTCCCCCCGTCCCCTATCCCCTGCAAGCCTTCAAACAGGGACATGGTGCACCAGTACCAATCAGAGTGCACTAGTGTAAATTCTGTCTGTACTAAGGGTTTGCACAAGTGCCTAAAACACCAGGGTGGCAGAGACCTTCAGTGCCCAAAACAGCAGTACGGTGGCACTAGAACTGGGATCTAGTTCTAGCTCCATCACGGACAGCCTGGGTGACCTTGAACACGTCAATGTTTCTCCTCCAAACTTCAGTCTCTTTACCCAGCTGCCCACTCACTGGGGTCTCCTCTCTCTCCAGGGCTGCTCACCACTACAGTCTGTGTGGGTGTCCCCAGAGCTAAGGCAGGTCAGCTCGGGAATAGTCTTACAAGGGGGGCTGGGAAGTCTCTTTCCCTGGAAGTTTTTAAGAACAAGTAGGACAAAGCTCTGTCAGAGATAATCTACAGATACTTGGTCCTGCCTTGGCAGAGAGAGCTGGACATGGCAACATCTTGAGGTCCTGTCCAGCTCTACATTTCTATGATGTTATGAAATATAGATACATAAAAAACAACAAGATGAAACCAAATAAAAACATGGTGTCAGGCCATTCAAAAAACAACAACAAAAAACTACACTGCACTGCATAAAATGACACAATACTAAGGAGAAGAAAGCAACGCAAAGCAAACTAACACACCTTAGGATAAAAGTACACAATGCAAAAGAGCTCAACTCAATCCAACACAACAAAGACACCAAACAAGGTGAGGCAAAACAATGCACCATAAAACTATGCAACACGACATGGGGCAATCCCAGTTCCAAATGGCACCATGCAAAACAGCTCAGCGTAGAACAGGACACAGCACAAAAGAGAATTATTTCAATGTAGGCCTGGAAGGCATCTTGAGAGGTCGTCTACTCCAGCCGCCTGTGCTGAGGCAGAACCAAGTGTTAGGATATAGATATTCAGGCCTGTCTGCAAAGGCCTGTACTTTAAGAATGTAGGTGTATTCTTATCACTTAGCTAGTTATAGAGGTATAAAAGAAGGAATCAAAGATCACTGTCTGTGGAATGGCCTTCTCATACTGTGACAGGCTAAGGCCTTCAGCCAGTACAGTGGTGCGACGTGATCTGGGTCGTTGTCAGTGCAGTGCCAGACACAACGGGACACAGATCTCAGTCGAGGTCTCTGAAGTGCCCAGCACAATGGAGGCAGCGGTTTGGGTCGCAGTCGTGCGCTGCCTGGCACAAGAGGGGCTGTGATCTCGGTCCAGGTCTCAGTTTTACCTGGCACAACAGTGGGGTCTGATCTCACCTGCGGTCTCTTCAGTGCCTGGCACAACAGGGCCCAGATCTCAGTTGGGGTCTCTGCAGCACCTGGCAGAACAGGGCCACGCTCAAATGATAAGAGCCCTGATCTCAGTCACACACCTGGGGAGAAAAGCGGGAAGATTTTCGAGCATTTGATATCAGTATTTCAGAACTGAGAAGAAATTGGGGCACAAACTAAATATTTGCCAATATAAGAGAGAAGCACCAACACCTGGGAGATTTTGTGTCACCGTTTAAAGGCTCAAGAGAAAAGATGGGAAATTTGAGGGGATTATACAAGGATACTGAATCAATAAGAGAATGGGATGGATTCTTCTTGCCTCACACTCACATGGCTGGCAGGGAGCCCTGGGTGATGTCTTTTCACAGGGGAAAGGAGTGGGGCTGGAGTGAGAAAGTCACTATCAGTGGGGAGGGCTTGGCAGTGGGGTCTGGGAATGTGACTAGCAAGTGGTGGGTGGTGCAGTGTATATTGGAAAAGGAGTAAAGAAATGCAAACAAAACATGGTACTTAATTAAAATCCTGTTAGGGCTCCAAAAGGAGCATAGTAGATTGTGCTGCTTTTTCAGATCTTCTGAGCAGTGTTTTGGAGCAGAAGATGAAAGTGAACAGTAATAAGAACCCTGGTGGAAGTGAAATGTGTCCCTTTTGAAACAGTCTCTGAGCTGCTGATAGCTTTGAATCCAGAGGCAAGCCAAGAAAGACTCTATGTGGATGCAATACCCAGCTGATGGGGGAAGGAGGAAACTGCCCTTTGCAGCACAAAGAACCTGAGAATAATGAATGCATCTGGTCAGCAAACAAGCTACTAGAAGACTCAGATTATGGCCCTCCAGAAAAGGGAGGTGAAAAAACAAGTCAAGCCTGAAAATAAGGGGGACAGGTTAACCCTAAGGAGCATGTGTGTACAGAGCAGAAATCTGAAGCTGTGGGAAACTGAGGCACGCCACCTCATAAATTTCATAAATGGTCAGTGAGTGGGGTAATTCACTAGCCTGACTATAGAACAAAATAAGGACAGCCTGAAGGTAATTCTTCTGTTTTTCCTGCAATTAGCAAGGACATTTGTAAAAGGAATTGGTATTATTATTAAGAAATAATCTGATCCCACCAGGGGGGTGGAAATCGTTTCTTTTGTTTTTCAGACACTCTACAACCATGCTGGCACCAGTGGAAGAATAACCCAGAATACAATGGATCTATGTTGTGTGATGTTTGTCTGTGGTGTTGGTCTTGCTGCTAGCATGAGGTGGGTGGGGGATGGCTTCAAAAGGCTGACCCGGGGGGAGAGGAAGAGGTGTATGGGAATGCAAAATGCTCAACTGGGAGGCCAGCACCTGGGTAATGGCTACTACGGTGCCTGGAAATAGAACGTCAACTAAGGTGGGCCCCACAAGCCCTATGGGAATAATGAGAAGGGGAGGAGCTCACTGGGAATCAATGGAGGGGTGATGAAAAATGGTGCACATCAAAGGAAATGTTTGGCCGTGCCCCTCTCCTATGACTATGCAGGAGCAGGATCCATGGCCTATGGCAAGGGGTGGACAATTGGGTGTACTGTGTAGGAGGGGTTTTGCTGGAAATGTACATATTTCTGGGGGCACAATTACACCAGCCCCAACCAAACTACACACATACACATGCTGCTATCTGGACTTTGGTGCACAAATGGATCTGTAAATCTTATTGCTGTGAATAATTGCCTATTTAGCCTTTGAGCTTTTTGTTGCAAGGTCTCTCTGTCCCTGTGGGCATGTCCACACTGCAGTCAGACACTGGGGCTGCAGCCCAAGGTCTGGCACCCTCCCACCTCGCAGGGTCCTACAGCCTGGCCCCAGCCCGAGCCCAGACACCTACACTGCAATTAAACAGCCCCTTCGCCTGAACCCTGTGAGCCTGAGTCACCTGGCATGGGCCAGCTGGGGGGTTTTAGTGGCAGGATAGAGATACCCTTGGTGTCTGTGCAGCACCTGTCACAATGGGGACCCTGATCTTGGTCAGTGTCTGTGCAGAGCCCTGCGCAACAGGGGCCTGACTTCAGTCGGGGACTCTGCAACTCCCAGCATTACAGGATCCCGGATTTTGTTTAGGGCCCCTGCAGCAACTGGCAAAATGTGGGGGCAGGATCTCTGTCAGGGTCTGTGCAGTGCCCAGTACAGTGGTGGGGCGTGATCTGGGTCGGGGTCAGTGCAGGGCCAGGCCCAACGGGGACACGGATCTCAGTCGAGGTCTCTGAAGTGCCCAGCACAATGGAGGCAGCGGTTTGGGTCACAGTCATGTGCTGCCTGGCACAAGGGGGGCCGTGATCTCGGTCCAGGTCTCAGTTTTACCTGGCACAACAGTGAGGTCTGATCTCACCTGGGGTCTCTTCAGTGCCTGGCAGAACAGGGCCCAGATCTCAGTTGGGGTCTCTGCAGCACAGGGCCACGCTCAGTACGATAAGAGCCCTGATCTCAGTCACACACCTGGGGAGAAAAGCGGGAAGATTTTTGAGCATTAGATCTCAGTATTTCAGAACTGAGGAGAAAATGGGGCACAAACGAAATATTTGCCAATATAAGAGAGAAGCACCAATGTCTGGGAGATTTTGTGTCACCATTTAAAGGCTCGAGAGAAAAGATGGGAAATTGGAGGGGATTATACAGGGATATTGAATCAACAACAGAATGGGAGGGATTCTTCTTGCCCCACACTCACATGGCCGGCAGGGAGCCCTGGGTGATGTGGCTTTCACAGGGGAAAGGAGGGGGCTGGAGTCACAAAGTGACTATCAGTGGGGAGGGGCTGGCAGTGGGGTCTGGGAATGTGACTAGCAAGTGGTGGGGGGAGCTGTTTGGTTGGGCAGGTTGGGGGAGGGGAAGTAGCTGGACTGGGAAACCTGGGGCTGGGCCGTCTCCATGGGGGACACTTGCTCCTCCCTCCCCTTCCTGGCCCTTCCCAGGCCCCGTTGCCAGCAGAGAGTGGCCCCCCCAGCCCAGCCCAGAGGTGTCCCTGTCTCAGGGCCCCCCCAGCCTCTGCCCATTCACCCTCTGCCCAGCTCAGGAATCCCTCGGGGGAACCATTTCCCACCCGCACAAGGACAAATCCCTGCAGGTGGAAATGGGGGAAACCCCCAAACCTGAGACCTGAACTGGCCACTGGCGAAGGGGAGAGAAAATGGGGCACAATCGGGGACAGGGACCTTCTCAGGGGTTGGGGAGGGGGGTCACCCTGGGCGCTGCTCGTGGCTCTCTAGGGCGTAAGGGGGCGGGGCGGGGGGGAGGGGGGTCCGCTCGGGAGGGGGCAGCGGTAAATCCGAGGGGATCTCAGCCCCCCCCTTTCTCTCCCCGCTCCTCGGGGGTCACCTGCCCCCCCCCGGCCATGTCCGGGCTGCACCGACATTTCCCGCCCGCCCCAGCCCGGTCTCACCCCCCAGCCCTGCGAGATGCCGGGTCCCCTCCCGGACACAGGGGCAGAGTCACCCGGCCCCGCCCCCGGGGCTCGCTCCGGGGCCTGGAGGCTGGCGCTTCGCAGCGGGGCGGGCGGCGCCCAGGCCGGGCACGGGGGGGTTAATGAAGGGCTCTCCGCCGCGATCTGCGCATGCCCAGAGCTCCAACGGCACCAACCCTTCTCCGGCCCGGGAGGCTCCACGGGCCCCGCGCGAGCAGAGCCCCCGCGCCCCACGCTCCCGCGCAGCCCGGCTCTGGCTCCTCGGCCAACGCCACTTCCGCGTCCGGGAGAGTCCGGCCCGACATCTCCCAGCCTGCCCCGGGGCTGTTTCCGCAGCCCAGGGACGGGAGGGTTTCCGCAGCTGTGAGTCGGCCCGGGCTGAGCCGCTGTTGCTCCCCGGGGGCGGTGTCTGTGCGGGGGCCCGGCCGGGGTTTCTCCAGCTGGGCCCCGCCCCGGGCTCTGCTGAGGCTCCCGGTGACGGAGCCCGGGGGGCGGGGCAGGTCCCGGCTCTGCGGTGCCCCCATCGCTGCCCCCCCGGGGGCCCGGAGCTGCTGCCGCGCTGAGGCCGGGAGGATCCTTCCCGCAGCGAGTCTGAGCCGCCCCCCCCCGACTCTGCTGTGCCCGGTACCGGGGGGTGAAGCGGGTCCCCCGCCCGGTGCCCCCTTCCCCGCACGGGCGGAGCGGGGCAGCCGCGGGGGGAGACCCCGGGAACGGGGCGGTGACCCCGGCTCCCAGCCCGGGGCAGGGCGCTAGGGAAGGGGGGGGGGAGGGGATGGGAGAGGGTGTGAGGGGAAATGGGGGGGGCAGGTTCCCAGATCTCTGACCCCTCCCGGCACACTCACTGCAGCCTCCCTGCCCAGGGTCACTGCCCTGTGACCGAGGTGAGGGGCAGAGAGAGGAAGAACCAGCCCCGGACTCTCCCTGTTCCCCCTGCGGCAGGAGTGCGCTGCCCTGGGGGCAGGGTCAGGGGGGGACCCCCAAGGGGCTCCTTTGGGTCTGGTCTGGTCCAGGGTTTGGTTCACACCCTGTTGCTGGGAGGGCTTCAAAATGTCTTGGTTTGTTCCTGCTGCTGGGGGGAGCACAAGGGGACAGGAGGGCCGGGGCCAGGTCTGTGCTGCACTGTGGGGACTGAGCATGTTCCCAGCCTGGCAGAATCTACAATCTCTGTCCCCAGGGAAAGGGCCTGGGGGAATCGTGATGTGAACTGAACTGAAGCCTGTTCTGAAACCTCCATAACTGCCCTTCTCGCCCTGCCAGGCTGCAGAATGACGCCCACCTCTCGCTCCAGCTCGTCCCAGCCTCCCATGGGACAGGAGAAATGGCTGCAGTGGAGCCACCTCAGGTAGGGGTTATTGGGGGGTTGCTGGTGGGTTCCTGCTGGAGGGGGAGGGGCAGGAAATACTGAAGAGGTGGCAACTTCTGGGGAGTTAGGGCTGGAGGGGGCAGGGAATACCCTGGGTGAGGAAAGGGAGTGGGACAGTGTGTGACAAACCTGCTGGGACTTGTTAACTGTGTACAGATTTGGTCTCCTCACCTCAAAAAAGATATTCTAGCACTAGAAAAGGTTCAGAGAAGGGCAATTAAAATGATTAGGCGTTTGGAGAGGGTCCCATACGAGGAAAGATTAAGAGGCTAGGACTCTTCAGCTTGGAAAGGAGAAGACTAAGGGGAGACATGATAGAGGTATATAAAATCATGAGTGATGTGGAGAAAGTGGATAAGGAAAAGTTATTTGCTTATTCCCATAATACAAGAACTAGGGGTCACCAAATGAAATTAATAGGCAGCAGGTTTAAAACAAATAAAAGGAAGTTCTTCTTCATGCAGTGTACAGTCAACTTGTGGAACTCCTTACCTGAGGAGGCTGTGAAGGCTAGGACTATAAGAATGTTTAAAAGGGGACTGGATGAATTCATGGTGGCAAAGTCCATAAATGGCTATTAGCCAGGATGGGTAAGAATGGTGTCCCTAGCCTCTGTTCGTCAGAGGATGGAGATGGATGGCAGGAGAGAGATCACTTGATCATTGCCTGTTAGGTTCACTCCCTCTGGGGCACCTGGCATTGGCCACTGTTGGTAGACAGATACTGGGCTAGATGGACCTTTGGTCTGACCCGGTACGACCGTTCTTATGTTAACATGGGCCTAGATCCTCAGAACAAACACTTGGGTGTTGGGGGAGAAAATTCCCTAATTTGTGAAACAGGAAACAGACAAAGCAACTCCCTGGGCGGGGCTGGGAAAACTGACCAGATTTCCAGGGCTGAACCCTCAACCTGCGAGCCAGGGGCTGGTGTGACATGGAAAGGGGGCACCCAGCAGGGAGGTGTAGGGAAGATGTCCCAGCCCCTCACATCCAGCTGCTGGCAGTGGGGAGGGTGTTGGGTTCCCTACCATGGGGCTGTGCCTGGACCCTACTGGGGGCTCCATCTCCTGTATCAGCCTCTGGCTAGTAGGTCTGTGGTGGATCTGCTGGGAGAGACAAGGGGCTCTCACTTCGTCCCCTCACCCAGATGTCTCCTGGCTGCTCTCAGCAGTGTGGGGATAGGACTCTGCTGACTCTCTCAGAGCTTCCATTTGATTGGCTCCTTTCCTCCATGAATAGTGGGGCTGTGAGTGGGGCAGCAGGTCCTGAGTGTTGGGCTCTTGCTCTTCCAGGGGCCGGTGACCTTCAAGGAGGTGGCTGTGTATTTCACCAGGGAAGAGGGGGCTCTGCTGGACCCCACTCGGAGAGCCTCTGCAGAGCCGTCATGGAGGAGAACTGTGAGACTGTGACCTCGCTGGGTAAGGATTCCTGTTCCCTCAGTTTTTAGAAGGAGAAATGCAGAGTTAAGGTTCATGCCAGTCCCCCAGTGCCACCTCTGCTCTGCCCTGTTTCAGCATCACCCCAACATGCCAGAGACACCCACACTAGCCCTCTCCCCTCCCCTGTTACAGAGCGCTCTGGGAACAGAGCAGTACAGCACAATGTCTAACGTGTTCTTCTCTTTGCTAAGATAATATTCGGGTTCAACTCCATCATAGCAAACAGCAGCTTCCTCCCCCTGGCCTGCTCTCCAGTACCGAACCTCCTGCACACAGGCCAGCTGAGCCTTGCACAGTGTTACTACCCCCTTGCCCTCAACCTGAGTTATCCTTTTGAGTCACTGCCTTCACTTACCCCTCACTAAGCCCCACAGTTCACTCGAACATACGCCCCCAGGGTGCTGACAATCCCCATGGCAAGAACACACCCTTGGGCACCTTTGCTGACCAAGCCTACAACACTCAGCATGGAAATGAGGCAGAATTGCCCCCCAAGTTTCACATGCCCCCCTCTGCATAGCACAGTCACAGCTCTGCCCAGCTGCTCCAACCCATCCCTCCATCAGCAAGTCACAGCTACAGCTGGCCCAGTGCACACAGCTGGAGGCATGCGGATAAATGCTGGGATTCCTACCTGTGAGCACAGCACAGACAATGTCTTAGTCTTTCCTCGGATCGATTATAGGTTCATAGATTTTAAAGCCAGATATGACTATTAAGTCATCTACTCTGACGTCCTTTATATCACAGACCATAGAATTCAACCCGTTACTGCTGCATTGAACTGAATACCTGAGTCCCTGTGGCAGTTGGTTAACCTTTGCACGGCTCATGCAGAACCATTCTCACTGGTTCTGGCCAGCTACAGGGTTAAGGGTTGGGGGAAAGTTTACATTAACTTTTCATTTCCTGGTCTGCAGAGGTTTAAGTTTACTCACTGTCCATATGGTGTAAGGCAGGAGACCGCACTGGGCAACTTTAACTCTGCATTAATGTAGCTTATGAGCATTTAGTTTCCTGTTTTAAAAAATGGATGCTTTTGCCGCTATAGCTGTGTCTGTAATTGAGCTTTGGCCAGCAGAGCCATGTTGGATGGTGTGCGTCTGTGCGCATGCGTGAGTGCACTTTTTCACAGCCTTAAACAATAGAGCTGGACTGGCAAAGCTTTTAAGAGCTACCTAAGACCGACCTAACTAGTTCCTCGACAGACACCTGACACGCCCCCTTTGGGTGAACGAATATGCGTGTACCTGGTCCGTGGGAACCCAGTAAAACATTAGGCACCCTGTGCCCTCTGCCAGGTGGCATCAAGAGGTCCATGATGAGTCATATCCTCCTCCAGTCGCTGCATTAGAGTGTATTTAGAATGAGCCGGCTGATCCCCGTTCCAGCCTTCTGTTTGGGTTCCACGGGGCTCTGTCCTTGGGCCTCTTCTTTTCTTCCTCTGCACCTTATTTCTGGGAATCTCATCCGCGCACACACACATTCAACTACCATCTCTGTGCTCCTAACTCACAGTTCTGCCTCTCTGCTTCTGGCCTGTCTCCTTCTGTCGCAACTGAAATCTCGGCCCCTCTCTCTCTCTCTCTCTCATCTCCTCACTGATCTCCAGCCATCAGCTAAAGATCAACAGCTGAAGCAAAGCTCTTAATATTCCCCCCAAGCCCTCCCCCCACCTTCTTTCTCTACCGCCGCAGACAGCACCATTGTGCTGCCTGTCACTCAGGCCCATAACTGTGCACACGGAGCTCCCTCTGGGGCCTCCTATCCCGGCTGTGCGTACACCTGGCATTTTCTTTGCGTAACATCCTTAACAATTGGCCTTTCCTATCCATCAGTGCAGCTAGAGCTCTTAGTCATCCTCTCCTGTCTCGGTTACTCCAACATCCTTTTCTCTGACCTCACCTTGCGCATCTCCATTCAGAAGGAAAGCGCCTCCTGGTCCTCGAACATGACTTCTGAGGGAAGGTTGAAAGAACTGGGCATGTTTAGTTTTGAGAAAAGAGTGAGTGGGGAACTGAGAACAGTCTTCAAATATGTCAAGGGTGGTTATAAGAGAGCAGTGATTAACTGTTCGTCACG
This sequence comes from Mauremys reevesii, assembly GCF_016161935.1. NCBI lineage: Eukaryota > Metazoa > Chordata > Testudines > Geoemydidae > Mauremys > Mauremys reevesii. The sequence continues at coordinate 40,812,335 of NC_052636.1, forward strand.
TCCACTGAAGGTAGGAGGAGAAGTAATTGGCTTGATCTGCTGCAAGGGAGGTTGAGGGTGGGTAATACCAAAACCTTTCCAGCGATAAGGATAGGGAAGTGCTGGAATGGATTACAAATAGAGGTTGTGGAATTCTTGTCCCAGGAGGGTTTTAAGAACAGGTCAGACAAACTTCTGGCATATTTACACCTGATCCTGCCGCAGGGCGATGGGAATGGAGTAGATGACTCCTTGAGGTCCCTTCCAGCCTATATTAGAAGATTTTAGGATTCATTGCCTTAGCCCTTCGCTTTGATCACGTCTCCTGGTGGAGAATTCGAACCATTTTTGTGGCTCGTCTGTGGGTGCAAATTTTGTTCCTAGAGCCCTGAAAATCTGCAGATATCCATGGGCCATTTTTGCGGATCGCAGATCGAATGCGGATATAAATTTTTTATCCATGCAGGGCTCTACCTGTCTTACTTCTGTCTATACCTACAACTTAAATCTATTTCGTACACAGTGACTACATCTGAAATAACATGAGATCACCATAACAATGATCAATGAATGATAAAACAAACTAATTGGCTCCATGAACCACGGAGACTCTTCCTTTTCCATCCCCACCTGCAAGAGCCGCTGTCTTTCTTCTCTGCATGTTCTTTGGATCTTCGAATTTGTCCCTCCTGAAGTCACATGGCCTGATTCTTATTTTTCACATTCTCCTTTGGCAGAAGAATTGGTCTGTGGCTCTTGAACTACACCATGTAATTTGCCAGCTTTCTCCACACAGTGTTTTTTATGCTCCCTCCCTTTATACCTGACTCACTAGGTTCCCTAATGCCGCAGGATGTGCTTTCCTGACATCTAATGCTGCTGAGATCCTGCCTTCAGTGATATCCCTGCCCTTCCTGGTCCTTACTCCACTGAACCCCCCAGCCCATGCTTCCTGTTCCCAGCTTCGCCTGGACTCTCTCTTTGGCTCTGGACCTGTCTGTCAGCAAGAAGCAGTGCCAGGGAGACTTGCCCTCTGTCTGGAGTTTTCACTTTCTGGGAAATGCAGTTCCAGTCTCTGTTTTTTAGGAGCCTCTTTGATAATGAGTGTCTGGCTGTGTGTGTTCCCAGCAAAGATGGGGATAGTTAAATCCCTCCTAAGCAGAGTGTTCTGCACCTTTGAGCACCTGGGGAGCTGGCCCTGCGATTTTATTGTTTAAAATGGACTGGGGTTAAACTAAAAGAATGTTTTTTATGATGATAAATGGCCTATGAATTCCCCTGATCTCCTTTGTTTTCTTTCCCTTGAGCAGGGTTTCCAGTTTCCCAACCCTCTGTGATCTTCCAGCTGGAAGGAGGGGAAGAGCCGTGGGTCCTGGATCTCCCTGGTTCAGTGGAAAGCGAGATCCTGGGAAGTCCCTGCACAGGTGAGGAAACATTAAACCAACCCAGAAACTGTAAGTGCCTGAGAGAACCTGCTGGGATTCCCCACCCAGACTCTGTGAGCTCAGGACAGTCCCCAGCAGATCTCACTCCGGGCTTCCTACAGATGATGATTGACGCCTTGGCTGGAGCTCCCTCCCTTCCTACTGCGTGTTTGGATGGGATGTGGGCAGGGCCGGCCTTGGGGAAGTGGCACCTTGGGCAAACTTGCATTTTGGTGCCCCTGGCTCCCATGGGCTCCCTAGGCAACCCACGTTCCCTTCCCCCCAATCTCTGCACTGTGTCCCTTTGCCCCAAATGCCTGCTCCCCCTCCTGCACCCCTAATCCCTACACCCCTTCATTCCTAACCTCTGCCCCCCTCGTATACCCCAATACCTGCCCCCTCCTGAGCCCCTAACCCCTGCACTGTGCCCCCTTCACTCCAGCCCTTGCACTCCACTCCTGTGCCGCAGTCATTAATGGTCTGGAGGATGGCGTGGACTGCACTCTCAGCAAGTTTGCAGATGACACTAAACTGGGAAGAGTGGTAGATACGCTGGAGGGTAGGGATAGGATACAGAGGGACCTAGACAAATTAGAGGATTGGGCCAAAAGAAACCTGATGAGGTTCAACAAGGACAAGTGCAGAGTCCAGCACTTAGGACAGAAGAATCCCATTCACTGTTACAGACTAGGGACCGAATGGCTAGGAAGCAGTTCTGCAGAAAAGGACTTAGGGGTTACAGTGGATGAGAAGCTGGCTATGAGTCAACAGTGTGCCCTTGTTGCCAAGAAGGCTAACGGCATTTTGGCTGTAAATAAGGGCATTGCCAGCAGATCGTTCCCCTCTATTTGACATTGGTGAGGCCTCATCTGGAGTACTGTATCCAGTTTTGGGCCCCACACTACAAGAAGGATGTGGAAAAATTGGAAAGAGTCTGGCAGAGGGCAACAAAAAATGATTAGTGGGCTGGAGCACATGATTTATGAAGAGAGGCTGAGGGAACTGGGATTGTTTAGTCTGCAGAAGAGAAGACTGAGGGGGGATTTGATCGCTGCTTTCAACTGCCTAAAGGAGGGTTCCAAAGAGGATGGATCTAGACTGTTCTCAGTGGTAGCAGATGACAGAACAAGGAGTAATGACCTCAAGTTGCAGTGGGGGAGGACTAGGTTGGATACTAGTAAAAACTATTTCACTAGGAGAGTGGTGAAGAACTGGAATGGGTTCCCTAGGGAGGTGGAGTCTCCTTCCTTAGAGGTTTTTAAGGCCCGGCTTGATAAAGCCCTGGCTGGGATGATTTAGTTGGGCATTGGTCCTACTTTGAGCAGGAGGGTGGACTAGATACACCCTGAGGTCCCTTCCAACCCTGATATTTTATGGTTCTATGCACCCCTTCACTGCTACCCCCTGCACCACTCTCCTGTGCCCTCAACCCCTGCACTGTGCCCCCTTTGCCTCTAACCCCGGCACCCGCCTCCTGCACCCAAGTGGGGAACCTGACCTGGATGCACAAAGCAGCTGGCACTGCTGCTCGCTCCCCCACTGGACTGCTGCTCCCCCGCCCCACACAGCCCTGGGGGGCTGGGAGAGGGGAGCAAGGAGCGACGTCAGGGCTTCCTGAACCCAGGTCACCTTCCCTGCAGGCTGTGTAAGGGGAGGGCAGGAGAGCAGCTGCTCCTGATGTCTCAGCACAGCCCAGGTGGGGAAATGACCTGGATGCTGAGAGCCCTGGTGTGTGTGTTGGGGGGGACTGTGTGTGGGTGGGTGGGTAGGTAGGTAGGTAGGTAGGTAGTATGTGCCTGAGTGAGTGAGCGCGCTGTCTCTTTCTTTAAGAAAGTTCTCAGGGTCGGGAGCCTGAACTAGGCTTGTTCAGACAGAAGCAGCTGCCGGCAGCTCCGGCCCCAGAGAGGCAGCAGCACATGCAGATTCCCCCTGTCCCATCACCCCAGCTCAGTGGAAATCGGGTACCTGGGTTGGGGAGGATCACCCCGCCATCAATCAGCACCTCCCCCCTGCAGAGCAGTCAGGAGGATGCTCCCAGTCGGGGGTGGACGGGGCGACTCCGGGGATGAACGGGGGGCTGGTGGGACAGGAACAGCAGCAGCTGCACACGTGGAGCAGGGCGGAGAGGGGCCCCTCTGCTCCGGAGCAGTCACCTGACTCTGACGGCTGGTCGTCCAATTTCCCCCTGCAGCTCAGGTCTATCCCACTCCCCCACGCAGCTACTTATCTGCTCCCTGTGCCGCTTTCATCAGCCCAGCGAGCCTCTCGGCAGCAGGTCAGGTGGAAATCCAAACCCTGCACCCAGCACCCCCTTGGGTGGGGCACCCGTACGGCCCCCCCCTAAAGGCCGGTCCTGGGTGGGGAGCAGAATTGATCCCCTCCACTGTCCCCTGTGGGGTGAGTTTGGGGGAGTTCAGTCCCTGATTTTTATTTTCTCTCTCTCCAGCACTTGGGTTTGTTCTCTGCCTTTCCATCCCCAATTCTGAGATTTCTCCTCTCTTCTAGCAGGTGATGGGGTGGTGAGGGAGAGCGAGGAGCAGAATCCTCACCAGGAAGATGCTGAGCTCGCCGAAGCGCATGGGGAATTACTGCGAAGAGCCAAAGGGAGTGTGTCCAGCCCCCATGAGCAGGGAAAAGCTGGTGAAAGTTACCCCAGACCAGAGAGAGAGCAGGGAAACCACTCAGAGGAGAGAGTGGATGAACCCATTAATTGTCAGGGAACTCACAGGGACCTCAAGGAAACTACGTCCCAGGAGAAAATCCTCACGGAAAAGCGAGAAAATATATGTAGTGAGTGTGGGAAAAACTTCCATTACCGCTCAGCCCTTATTCGACATGAGATAATCCACACGAAAGAGACACCTTACAAATGCTGTGAGTGTGGGAAAAGCTTCAATCGTACCTCAGCCCTTAGTAGGCATCAGCGAATACACAGAGGAGAAAGACCCTATGAATGCTGTGAGTGCGGGAAAAGCTTCACTCAGAGATATACCCTTAACTCTCATCAGAGAATCCACACAGAAGAGCGACCCTACAAATGCTGCAAGTGCGGGAAAAGCTTTACTCAGAGATCAGCCCTTATCTCTCATCAGACAACACACACAGGAGAGAGACCCTATGAATGTTGCGAGTGTGGAAAAAGCTTCTCTCGGAGCTCAAACCTTACTATGCATCAGAGGATCCACACAGGAGAGAGACCCTATGCATGCAGTGAGTGCGGGAAAAGTTTCACTCACCTCTTCTCTCTTATCTCTCACCAGAGAGTCCACACAGGAGAGAAACCCTATGAATGCAGTGAGTGCGGGAAAAGCTTCTCTCGGAGCTCAACCCTTGTTACACATTACAGAGTCCACACCGGAGAGAGACCATATGAATGCTGCGAGTGTGGGAAAAGCTTCACTCATAGTTCAGGCCTTTCTAAACATCAGAGAATCCGTAAAGGAGATAAACTTCATAAAAACCTTATCTAGAGCTGTCAGGAGATTTTTTCTTTAATTCTTTTGACAGTTCCCAGTTAGTGAGTGTTAAGGCTGTTTGCATCTTTTGCACCCTGTAGTTCCTCAGCTCCCACACATGAGTTGCCCACTTTTGAAGCTCGCCCGTCTTTGGGGTGGATCCTGTGGTCCTTTGTATCAACTCCATTGTCCTGCGAGTCATTGGAGTGTGTGTCCTTTCTACCAGGAATGTCATCACCCCAGGTGGGGGAGATGGGCGGTGTCTTCAACCAGCTACGTTGAGATAAAATCTACCTGGGTCTCATCACTGTGGTTGTCATGGAGTTAGCTAGCTTGAGTTCACTTTCCTGATGTAAAAAGAGAACTATTCTTGCACTAAAGACATGGGCCATGGATAGTCGGTGGAGTTATCTTGCACATTTCCTCCTGTCTGAGCTAACCATCATCACATTTCCTTTTCTAAACAAACCTGGAGATTCACATTTATACTCCTGCTGCCAGTGCAAAGTTATTGTTAGAGACGTCAAGTTCCTCTTTGAGGAGAGATTTCCTCATTCCCAGTTGTTCTCACGTTACCCGGGATTGTGCAGAACAGCAGTTATTTTGTTGACTTTTTTTTCTCATTTAAAATATATTTAAGTATGATGAAAAGCTGGAGCAGTGTCAGGGAAATAAGGGTCATTTTAGGCTCTGTGACACTGGAAGGAGATGGGGCGACTCAGACATTCCATCCTTCCCCATCACCCCAGAACTGTTACCTTGTGCCTGAGCCATGCACAGTTCACCCCTTTGTATTCCTTCGCTTCCCGAGTCTGGTGGAGTCATGTTCTTGGCTGTCCATGCTTGGGAATGGTGCTTGTACGTTTTTGATCCTAAATCAGAGTCAGTCTGGCAGGAGATGAATGTGTCAGACTTGGAAGGGGATTTCAAATGGATCCCAAGCACCGTTCAAATCCCCTTTTCCCTCAATGGCAAAGCTGCTTCTGGGAAGGTCGGCTGTTTTTTCTCCCATTATGAAGGTGCTAAACCTCCTGTAAATAACACTAATGAGAAAGGTATCAGAGGGGTAGCCGTGTTAGTCTGGATCTGTAAAAGCAGCAAAGAATACTGTGGCACCTTATAGACTATCAGACTTTTGGAGCATGAGCTTTCGTGGGGGAATACCCACTTCATCGGATGCATGAGAAACCGCTGGGTGAAGCAGGTTTCAGTGGATCATGGGAGAATCTCTCATCCTGATTCTGAGACATCAGATGTAACCTAGTCTGGAATTTCACTTTAAATTAAAATGAAAGTGTCTTCTACCTCTCTGTGAGATGGGTTTTCTATCTTTCATGAAGGCTCCTTGGTCATATAACTGCATGTTAGTTTTGTTTGACAGAATGTAGCTCAGATTTTTTGGGAAATTTCAGACAAATTACCATTTTTTTACTTCAGGTTTGTTTTTCCCCCTATTCCTGCATGATGACATGGAGAAAATTCAAATGCAGTTCAGTCAACAGGAGAGAATACTCCAAGCTGTTGGACATATCAAAGAAACAGTCGTATGTTTAAATCTCCACTCTGAAAAGGTGAACAGCAGCAGACCCCAAATGGGTGCAACTGACCGAAGTAAGTGCACAGGGTAGTTCAGTTGTTTAAGTCAATATTGTCTCAGATGATCCAGGGATAGAATTCCACAGCAAGTGATTCGGAACTAGGAAAACGCCCAGGTATTTGGTTCCCAAGGTATTTGTGACCCAGTCCCTACAGGAGGTTACTCCTGAAGAGATCTCCTAGCTAATCCCAACATTTGGGAAATGCTGTCTGTGATGAGGTCCATCCACCCTGACCTGGCACTGCTAGGGTTAACTGCGCCATGTGGGCTGAAGAGGCCACATCCCCTCACCCTCTCTGGGCATGTGCCGACTGGAGACGGAGTATAAACGGGAGCAGCTCAGCCTGGGCGGACTGGGAACAAACCTATGTTGTTGGCACAGGGGGGCGGGGGGAGAGCCCAGGGCTGGGGTGGCAGGGGGCTGTGGGGGTGGGGGGAAGCCCAGGGCTCAGTTAGCAGGCTCCTCTGGCGGGGGACCCCAGGGCTGAGGGTGGGGGCAGCCAAAATATTTTTTGCTTGGAACGGCAAAAAACCTAGAGCCGGCCCTGCCTCCACGCACCATGAGGTAGGTATGAGTGGATCATTATCATCCCTACTTGAAAGAGGGAGAAGCTAAGGCTGAGAAAGGAGAATTGATTGTCTTAGGTCACACACCCAGCCAGTGGCAGAGTTGGGAATAGAACCCAAGAGCCCTGATTTTCAAACTTACCATTGGATCTTGAATTTCAGACAGTGAATGACCTGAATAAAGTGCTCTGATGAGCTCCAGACCAACAACAGTGATAGTAATTATTCAGCAAGTATTTGAGGAGAACTGCAACGTTAAAGAAAACTGTGAACTGCTCAGAGACCATTAATGCAGAGAAGCAGCAAAATTCATCAAACATAGAACTGGTTCTGACTTATTTCCTTGGTCTTAAAAAAGAACAACAAGGACCTGAGTCTCCTCCCTGTCAATAACCCCCTGCTCAGCCAATCAGGGTAGAGACTGAGGGCGGGAGGCTGAGGGTTCTCACCAGCGAGCCCAAAGGATGGCCCAGGTAACTGGTGGGGATCACTGCCCGAGCACTAGTTCAGCCCTACATTTTTGGGTGGACCTCCCACAGTGGGAGCTGCAGAGTGCTCCCCCAAAACACACACACACACACACACACACCTCTCCTGGTGTTGAGAGGGGAACAGGAGAAAGGACAAAAAAATCAAGGGAAGAAGAGAAAGGAGGGAGGGATGAATGGAGGAAAAGGTGAAACAAAAAGGACAAACCCCAATGTCCCCACTGATTCTAAGGGACAAAATCCCAGGTGTGGAATAACATTTTGCCTCCTTAAGCTCATGTTTTACATGCCTAGAATTCAACTCTCACCAGATGGATCAGACTGAACAGGTTTCAAACCTCGTGGAGGCTCTTACCTTCTAAACAGGGACGGCTGTTTTCTATTAAAATCACTAAAAGGGAAGGAGAAAACTCAAAAGAGGTTCCTCCTGGCACTCACGTCCGTGAATCCGAATACTCTCTCAGTCCTCAAAGAGAGACCTGGAGAAGGAGACTTCCTGCAGCAAAGCCACAGGGGTCTCTGAGGTTTCCCTGGCCCCTCGCCCCTGTCCTGCCTGGCTGATGGCAGCATCTCTCTGTGAGGTCACCACCTCCCCACCACCTTGGACCAATAGTCTGAGGTCCTGCAAAAGGCCTTTGTGATGTCACTGCCACACCCCTCCCTTGCTGGGCTAATGTCCTGCCCCTGGCCAGGCACTTTGGAGGTTTGAGCTGCTCCCTGTGGATCACCCCACTCAAGGAGCGTTCGTTCTAGGCAGCAAGCCGGCTAGACAGGGAAACATCAGACGCTGCTCCCAATGCTGCACTCAGTTTTTCAGAAATTAGTCGACTTTATGGCCAGAAGAGACCATTAGAGCATCTAATCTGACCCCCTGCATATCACAGTCCTCCTGCATGACACAAGAGCTACTTTTGGGGCAAACACATTCCAGAAAGGCATCTAGTCTTCATTAAATGACATAAAGAGATGGCGAATCCACCACTTTCCTTGGTAGTTTGTTCCTGTGGTGAATCATCCTCACTGTTGAATTTTTGTGCCTTAGTTGTAATATGAATTTGTCTCTTTTCACCTTCCAGCCATTGGCTCTTGTTATGCCTTTCTCTGCTCGATTCAAGAGCCCTTTAATACCCAATCCTTTCTCTCCATTAAGGCACTTCAATGAAGTCACCTTTCTATCTTCTTTTGATCAGCTAAACAGGTTGAGCTCTTTCAATAGCTCACTAGAAGGTATTTTTTCCAGTCCTCAGAACATTTGATGGATCTTTGCTGCCCCAGCTCCAATTTCACAACATCTTTTTCAAATGAGGACACCAAAACTGGAGGCTATTCCACTATCAGTCTCACTGATGCCGTGTCACCTCCTATGACTTTATTGACATAATCTGTAACTGTATAGATCACCGTTGTGACCGCTGTTCTATATTTGCAGCCAATATTACAGAGAAGTGGTCGTGTAAGGGGTCTATGGAGAGGTTCAGATTGGCTGAATATAATGATGCTATCTCTAGATGTGTATCATTTTTGTAGTTGACATTATGAATTTTGGCTCTATGCTGTCTGTATTTCAAACTTGTGTATTTCAAACAGCGAAATGTTGAGTGTTCACATTCATTTCAAGCATCCTCGTATGGTGGAGCTCCTGTACATAATGGAGAATGGAAATGAAAATGTTTTTCTTTAAGAGGGCACCTGGGTTTGAACAAAGGATCACTTGATCTGCAATCAAACACTCTACCCCTGAGCTATACCCCCATTACAACAGGAGTATGGATCCGTGATCTCCAGGACTTTGAAGGACAGACCCTGCTTCATCGAGCTCCTTTGCTATTCCCAGACCACAGGTGCTTTTAAAAATGGGGTTTGATTAAACTTCTTAAATGTGGTAAACACCACAGCTTGCACACCCACTGACATAGCTTCTGCCCATGACAGCTGCCACCTCCTGGGGAAGTGGATTGACTACACCAACAGGAAAACTCTCTCCCCTCAGCATGGAGCAGTGGTTCTCAAGCTGTGGGTCAGGACCGCAAAGTGGGTTGTGACCCTGTTTAAATGGGGTCACCAGGGCTGGCATTAGACTTGTTGGGTCCTGGGGCTGAAGCCAAAAGTCTGAGACCCCCCCCACCCAGGGCTGAATCTCTCAGGCTTTGGTTTTGCCCTCTCCCCACTGGGGCTCAGTCTTTGGCACTCCCCCCCCCTCCTGAGTGGAGGGGCTTGGTGCTTGGTCCCTCTTTCCAGGGCTACTTATTAAGTTATTTTGACAGAAGGAGGTTGCAGTGAAAGGACGTTTGAGAAACCCTGGCATAGAGCATCTCCATTACTGAGCTGCAGCAGCATAGACTCACTGTTTGAAATATTGACCTGTCCTTAGCCTCTGAATATGTCTAGGCTTGGCTCCCTGTGGCACTGTTGTGATCAGACCCTGAAAGTACAGCCATGGAGACACCATACACCAGCCTTCCTAGCTGGCAAGGATCAGACCTTCACAGAAAGGCACCCGTGGTTTTCTAGCCGAGCTACCTAAGGCCTCAGCCACAACCACTTAACACAGGGGCCTTTCTACACTCTGGTTCTGTTCTCACTGAAGGGTCATTACAAATTGTTTCCTCAGACCAGCTTCCCCAGCGCACTCACTGCTGTGCAGCTCTGTACGTGTGGCCATGGCTGAACAGCCAGAGTTCCTGCCCATTTCCCTACTGGCTGGAGCATGATTAGAGTGTGTTTGTGGTTAATGATGTTGCTGTAGATTGTTCATTCCCTGCCCTGGAAATTCAGACAGTCCCTTTTCCCGTTGTATTGCCAGCACCTCTGGGAGTCCAATAACAGAGGCAGGTTTTCTCTGGGCACTGAGATTTTTGAGAGCATTGGTGGCTCCTTTCTTTCCTCACCCTGAGTAAACTCAGCTTTTTATTCCATCCTTGATGACTCATGGAATAACAGCAGTAGCATGAAGAGGAGAGTGAATATCTCACTGCCAGGGGGAAGGTGGACGCATTCCCTCTGTCTGACCATTGCCATTGCAGGAGAGAAGGTTTCAGTGGAATCGACTGCCCTGGCTCAGACAATAGACACAGGGAGGTTTTGCTGTTCATGGATCTGTGCAAAGGAAATTGTGTGTCTGTGTGAAAATGAGGAGGGATATGAAATGCCCACGTGGTGGTGCCTAAGGCAAAAGGGAACCCTAGAGGATTAGAATAGGATAAGTTCTCAAGCAACATGTTTCTTACTTTGCCCATCTGTTAGTTTTGATGATTATCGATGGAAAGATTTTGCCATTGGGTCGTGTGTTTACACAGAAATTGACATTTACCAACAAATACGTAATTCTTCCAAGTCTCCTGGTGGTGAGTTTAGAGGGACACACTCACTCCTCCCACCCCCCATGCCAGGCCTGTGCTCTCCAGAATGTCAACTTCCCACAGAGCTGGGATCCTTCCCTCATCTCCCCCCAGGACCACTGCCCCACCCCCACTTCTGGGATCCCCTTCCAACACTGTCCAACTCCCCTGCTGGCAGGATCCCTTCCCATTCCTTTCATTTCCTGCCTCCCCTCTGAGCAAAAGCTCTGCATTGTTCCCACACTGGGAATTGAACCCAGGCCGCCTGGGTGAAAAACCAGGAATCCAAATCATGAGATTATACGGGACTTGTATAATCAATAGCACATTTACACATTCACACCTAATAATTCAAAGTAGCCATTCAAAAAACCTTCAAAAACAGACTTCAAAGAGAAATTGCAGAGTTACAATTGATTTGCAAACTTAACACCATTAATTTGAGCTTGAATAAGGACTGCGAGTAGCTGGCTCACGCCAAAAGCAATTTTCCCTCTCTTGGTATTGACACCTCCCCATCAATTATGGGGAGAGGACCACATCCACCCTGACTGAATTAGCCTTCAACACTGGTTCTCCCCTTGTACAGTAACTCCCGTCACTTCATGTTCCAATCTATATTTATGCCTCTATCTGCAATTTTCACTCCATGCATCTGAAGAAGTGGGCTTTTTACCCACGAACGCTTATGCCCAAATAAATCTGTTAGTCCTTAAGGTGCCACCGGACTCCTCATTGCTTTTAATTCTAAGCTGATCTTAACCCTTTCAGTACCCTTACAAACTCAGATGCTTCTCACCACAGGCTGGCTGGTGGCTTTTCAGCCAGGCTCTCCCCTTTCATCAGCGCTTCAGTTGCTTGGTGTGGGGGTGTCTGTAGATGTAGGTGACAGAGAGAGATAAAGCCTAGCAAATGTCTCTCCTTTTATCATGTCCTTTCTTCCCTCATGGCTTTGCCCCCCCTCCCTTCAGAGTCAGGTGAGCATCACTGCGTCTCTCCAAGCAAGTCTGAGCAATTCCCCTGGGGTGTCCTCATGCAGGTGAGTCATTGCATTGTAGCTCCCTTGCTGGACAATGGCTGTCGATGGGTTGTTTGACACCCTGTCCGGGTGTTGGTTATTTTCCTTGCTGTTGCCACTAGGGAGCTAATATTTGGCTGACTCCCCCACCTTGCAGCACAGTGACAATCACACTGCACAATTCTCATGACTTCATATGCATGAGTGGTCTACATCTATGGGTAGAGAAGTGACTTTCAGCAGATCATATCCTTTCCCTGATACCTTACAAGTCATGCTCTATATGTAAGATCACGATGATTATGGGGGTTACAGCCGCTCCCCGAAAGGTATAGAATGTCACACTGAGATTCTATGTTCATTTGTTCTGTAACAGCAATACAGAGATCCAGTGACTGACCAATGGCATTTCCAAGTGCTAAAATAGCAAGCGGTGTCGGTCTCTCATTGGCCATCAGCGATTGAAGATGTGGTTTAATGAGCCGGAGCTTCAAGGCGAGGGTGACTCTGTCCACTGCCTTCCATTGCGCTGCTGGGCCCCAAGTCCCTGGTGGCCAATATGTGACGCTGGGAGAAGAGAGTGGGGTGGCAAGTGGTGGCAGGACTTTTGCCACCAGGGTCTAGCTGCCCAACTTCCTCCTGGTACTGCTGGCCCCCCGTCGCCTTCAGGTAACCCAGGAACTAAGGCAGGAATAGGGCGAGGAAGCAAGTAAAGCCGAGCAAGGAAGGCAAAAGTGAATCTTGTCTTCATGGGCCGCTCGCAATGACGTCCTTTTTCTGTGCCACAGCTGACAACAACATCCCAGACAGAAAAGCAGGAGGCCAAAAAGAAACCGAGCAGCTGCTGAAGTAGTTCAGTTGGGAGCGTGCTAGACTAACAGGCTCTTCTATCCCCCTTTGTGCACGGGTGGGATGTTTTCTGAAAGAGCAGCAGTGCCTTTAACTGCCACGAGTCCCTCATTTCAGGCTATGCAGCAGGAAAAGGCAGCATGGGCTTCTGCACCGAGTTGGCCCACCTGACCTTTCATTCTTCTCTTGCTCTTTGTCAGCAAGGGGAAGAAAAAGCGGCTCTCCCTCAAGCTGGAGTCACAAGGGCGACGTAAGGACGACTTCCTGAGTGCAGGCTCCAGTCCTCTGCTCTGCCTGCTGACCTATTGAAGGGCTGCCACCACTTTCTCCAGGTTTGTCCATCGGTCTGTGCCAGGGTGAGCAAGTTTCTGTAGTGTAGTGGATATCACGTTTGCCTAACACGCAAAAGGTCCCTGGTTCAAAACCAGGCAGAAACATGCTGGCTTCCTTTTGCCAGATCCCCTTGCTGTTCAGGAAGGCCTCCTCCTTCTCCTATTGGCCTGTCTATGGGATAACTCCAACCCCCGCATGACAGAGGGTGCTGACAGCAGTGGAGAAAGCACCTTGGTGTCAGGCTGGAGAACCTAGAGGAGTGCGGCGTGTCACCTTTTGGAGGCTTGTGGCTTGGCCTCCTCTGCTTTTGGAGGTTGGCCGGTGGAGGCCGGCTCTTCCTGCTGGCCTCCTCTGCGTGACTTGCCAAAGGAGGAAGTGAGGCAGGAATGGGGCAAAAGAGGAAAGTCGAGCTGAGAAAGGCAGGGCAGAAGCTAAGCACCTCAGTGCGGCTACGTGGGGTTAGTAGAGTGTCACCATTCGTTCTGCAAAGCCGGGGGAGGTGCGGTTGGCTGCTGGGAGGCAGAATCCTGTGCCTGCCTCTTGGCTTCCCAGGGATGGCTCCTTGCAGCCCAGGAGAAGCGGGGTCCTGTGGGGGAAGGAAAAACAGCAATGGCGAGGCTGAGTGGGCTCCTTTCTGGCCGAGATGGTGGGCTGTGGGGGGTTTGGGAGTTGCCTGTAAGCCATAAGTGGACTTGGTGCAGTGAAAACCGCTGCTCCATTCTGGCTGATGTGGGGGCGCCATTGATGACATGGGAGTGGGGGCAGGGTGCTGGCTGTGAGCAAATGGGATCCAGGAAGCCCCAGCCTGGCCCTCCAGGGGCCCAGTCTTCTTCTCTCCTGCCGTGGGGAGCCCGGCCTAGAGCCTGCCCAGCATGTGCTGCAGCTCGAGCATTAAGCCTTCCTGTGTGGCCTGTGCTGGAGCTGACCCTGGACCCCTGTGGGGCACTGTTGGGGGAAATCCCGACTGCAAATAATTCTGGCCACAAGATCAACCCATTGGGTCGAATGGGGCAAGCTGGAGGCCTGGTGCCTTAGTCTGTGGGGCCAGCAGGTCAAGCCATTTTCCTGCATGTGGGGGAGGCAGCCGCTGTGGTTCGCCCTTCCTGCTCCCTGCGCTGCTGCACCCTAAAATCCCTGTCAGCCGGCAAGATGGGCTGGGAGACTGGAGAGAGGAGGCAAAGGGGTGACCCGAGCCCTCTCGGCCACTGCCCCTGCCCCAGGCAGCCCACAGAGACCTGATGCCTCCCCAAGTGACACACGGAGATGTGCCGGCAGCGCTAAGGCGGCTCCCTGCCCACTCTGCCCCCTCTCTCCCTGCCACACTGCTCCTGGAAGTGGCCGGCATATCCCTGCAGCCCTGAGTGCAAACGCCACAGCTGACCCGCCCCCGTATCCCACTGCCTAGGAGCCACTGCCGGAGGGGAGTGTGTGCCAGTCACTTTGGGAGCTGTGCTGCCCGAGGTAAGCACCTCCACCCCCGACCACTTCCTGCACCCCTACCCCTGCCCCAGCACAGAGGCTCTCTGTGTCTTGAACAAGCACTTTCAAGGATTGGCCAAGAACTTCTGCTCTGTTTCTGTGAAAGAGACACAAAAAAGGGAGCCCAACGGACAAGTTTAGTTCGCAAGCACAAACTGGCAGGGCCAAGCCTGGATCTCTCACTTACTCAGAAGGCTCTTCAGCCAGCTCTTCCCAAAGGCCAGTCTCTAGAGGCTTTTGTGACATGATGTACTTCTAAATAGCTCCCTGTAGCTCACATAGTCATCATTCATATATGGCTGTGATATGTCCTACCAACCATTCCATGTAAGTTATCATATGAAAAGTCATGATCTGCTGAAATCGGTTATTCTGTCCAAATATGTATAGCATGAGGGTGTGTGAAGTTATGCATTTTGCTGTATGGTTGTTACTGAAATAGGCTATAATTTTGCTAGTGACCCCTGCTGAGGAGGGTGTTCAACAGCCATGAATCAGCAGAGAAATTGTAATTAAGGGATTTCCAATTCAGTGACAGATGCCCAAACACAACACTGTGGGGACCGCTCAAGTCTATGACTCAGTTGCACAAGACCACACCAGGAGGATTCCCCAACCTAGTGACTCAGCAGAGCCCACCCGGACACATCTGGGCAAGTGTCTTCTAGACACTTGAACTAAGGATATAAAATAGGAGACTGTGGCATCATGTTTTTGCCTTTCTCCTCCCCCACCTATTCTGGAAGCAGCAGGAATCCTGAGAAAATGAAGGTCATCTGAGGACAGTAATCCAGGTTTTAGGGGGAATTCTATGTATTAAGGAGGGTAACATCCAGTAGGATGAGAAAATTGCTTGACCTAACTACTGCCTAGTGTAATAAGGTGTAAAGTTTAGATTTTGCTGTGGTCATACAATGCTTAGTGCTCTGCGTTCTGGCCTCAAGAGCCATGGATGCAAGTTGAGTTACGATGACCTTTTCCTTGTCTCCACATTTCTTATGTGCCTCCTTTTGACACTTGTCAGAAAAAACAACTGGTTTCTTTTGCAAGCATTTGCATTGCAAGGCAGAGGCAGTCTTCTCTGTTTCCGCAAAAGATTCACCAAAAGGTGGGAAGAGCAGACACATTTGTTAAGGCACTACTGGGAGCTGCATCCCTAACTCCGCTTTACCTGGCAGGTGAGTCACCCAGCTTAGCCACGGTGCAACTCTCTGGGACTTTTCTCCCAACTGCTCCATTTTTCATCAATGACAATCAAAAGGAAGGTGACAGGACATCTGTGTGTGAACATCTCCAGGGAATCACAAGGACGTGTGGCGTAGGCTCTCGTGTTGCAGCAATTGCAGTCGAAGCAACCGCCATGCCAATGCCAGTCATAGCAGCGTTTTCATCAACTCCAGGTTTGTGATTTGATTGTTTCCAATGCTTCTCTCCAAAGAAGCCTTTTCCTTAGCAAGCAATGACTTGGATACCAAGGGAGGCCTCTTCTGTTTCCTAGGCAGACACAGGAAAATGTGAGCAGAGGGACAAAAGCTGTACACCAAGGCACCACTGGGAGTTGAACCCAGGATCTCCTGTTTACTAGACAGGTGCTTTAGCCAGCTAAGCCATGGTGCCTGCCTGAAGAAAGTATTTGCAACTGTTTCATTTGATGGTTCAAGTCAAGACCCGCAAATTCTAAAGTACAGACATTCCCCATTTCCCTCAAGACTTCCAGACCTTGAGGTGTCTGGCTCTCTGTGCACAGAAAGCCACAGCTGAGTAGACAGAGGGCTTCTAACATGTGCCTCTCCCACCAGTCACTGTGATCATATAATGGTTAGTGATCTGTATTTCAGTCTCAGCAACTTCGGCTCAGTTCTGAGTCATGGTAACCTTTCCTTCAGCTCCAGACTTCTCATTTGCCACTTTCCATGTGTGGTGGGCTGTCTGCCCCAAACAAGCAGGAGAAAGATTAAGGCAGCCTTGAAGAGGCTGTGCAGAACCCAGCCTATCAAGAAAGGGCTTATTGGGAGAGCCAATCAGGAGAAGGCTTCCTGGAGCAGCCCATATATATAAAGAGCTGCTCAGCACAGCAACAGTTAGTCACTCCTTGGAGTTTGAGGAAGGAGGATTGGCCGCTGTGAAGGAAGGAAGGAGCAGGGAGGGCCCCATGATCAGAGTAGTGCTGGGGTAAGGGGTGCATGAATGACCTCCTGGCTGACTACTGCCAGACTAAGGCCCTGATACAAAGGTGGAGGAAGGTTCTAGGTCTGTTGGGAAATAGTCCAGGGAAACAGATGGCAGGGTTGGAGGTTCACACCTTTTGCCTCAGTAGCCACTGACACAGGTGGCTACACCCTGGACTGCAGCCGGCCACTGAGGCAAGTGTCTGGGTAGAGGACATCCCCCCCCCCCCCGCAGGGGGGAGAGAACTGAGTGGGGCACAGCCAGAGGGCTGTGTCCATAAGAGGACACTGAAGTCCTGAGAGCAACATGGGTCCTAATGATAGAACAGATGGTGGCCAGATGCTACTAGATGAAGGTGCACCGGTGAACCAGAGCTAATTGCTAGGATGGTCAGCAGGAGGTGCTGCAGTGAGGCATGCCCCATGGCACCAAGACTTAGCCGCAAGGAAGGCTCTCTCTGTCTTGAACAAGCACTTAAAAGGATTCTGCTCACAGATCTTTTCTTTTTCTGAAAAGAGATAAAAAAAAAGGAGCCAACAGACACACTAGGTTTGGCAAGGAAGAACTGGCAGGCCAAGCCAGGCTCTCCTGGTTAGTAGGAAGGTTCTTCAGCCAGCTCTTCACAAAGATCACTATCTAGAGACCTTTTAATAGCCACTGCAGATGTTCACCACAAAAGAGATGCCAAAATGGAGTTCTCCACTGTCTGCAGCCATCACGCTACCAGGAGTTCTGTGCACAGAGAGGCCCCTGCTGGTGGGAAAAGGCTTTGGTAGAGACTCTTCTGACACCACCCGTTCTCATATAGTGTTTAGCGCTCTGTGTTGTGGCTTCAGCATCCACAGATGCCAGTTCAATTGGGGGACATTTTTCCTGTCTCCACATTTGTCTAATGGCTCCTTTCAACACTTGTCACCAAAAAGACCTGTTTCTTTTGCAAGCGATGTACAGCCAGGCAAAGGCAGTCTTCTCCATTTCCTCAAAAGATCACCAAGCTTTGGGGAGAGGAGACACATTCAGCCAAGCTGGATGCTGAATCTCCTCTTTATTCAGCAGGTGTCTGTAAAGGACATAAATCTACACCGTGTAGAGGTCAAGAATAGGACTTTATTACACACAGTGCTGGCGGAGTGGGCTTATTAGGCTCAGAGACACTGTTAATTAATTAATTACAATAGAATATATAGATTTTCCATGGGTGGGGGAAAGTGACAGGCTAGGCAGTTCCACACCCCGGGACGGGTTTTGCAAGACAGGATAAGCACATTAGCCAATGATTAACAGATTAGATAATGTCTCCACCCATGGTCTCAAGTTAGCAAGTTAACATTTCATTAATACTTTGATAAAATGTTATTAGTATAAAATATATATGTTGAATTCTGATTTGGGATCCATAGGAATGGAGCAACTCCTTTGATTGTCCAACAGGTACATTCCTGGGGGTTAAAGCAAAGAAAGAGTGAAAGTATATGGCAATAAAGATTGTTTTCTGTGTGTCTAAAGGCAGGCATTGGTCCCTTGGAAGGGAGGTGGAAGGATGCCATATCTTATACTGACGTGCCAACTTTTCATAAACTCAAGGTTGGATCTGTGGGAAGAATGTCTCCCTAGAGAAGAAACAAACACAATAGGAATAGGGATTCTTTGTTCAGTCTGCAATTCTGAATAAGACACAATCATTTAGTTCTAAGCTCCAACACCTGGCAATTTGCTGACCAGGCCTATTTTAGCAAGCAAGGCTTTCTGTTTACCCCAGCTTTCTCTTAGCTGGTCACTATTTGCTAGGCCTCTGGTCCTTGACCATACTCTGGACTTTGGGTCTGGAAAAGAACTGGCACAATCCATAGACCAGGTTGTTATATAAAATGCACATGGATTTGAACCCTTCACATACAGTAATGGCAAAGTTCTTGGTTCAGGCTTGTAACAGTGATGGAATAAACTGCAGGTTCAAATCAAGACTCTGGAGTCTATTCAAAGCTGGGATGGGTCATTCAGTCCTTTGTACAGAGCTTCAGTTTGTAGCAAAGTCCCTCCAGAGGTATGAAGCAGGATTGAAGACAAGATGGAGACGAGGCATCAGCCTTTTATAGTCTCTTGCCATGTTGTCTTTGCTTTCTTTGTCCCAAGGACACTCTATCCAGCACGTGGCATAGAAAAACCTTAGAGTTCTCTCCATAGGCAGGTCCCTGCTACCTTGCTGAGTCACAAGGTGTATCTGTCTTCTCTCAATGGGGCGATTGTATAGCTGATGGTCCTTAATGGGCCATCAAGCAGGCTAGGCAGAACTGACACTGGAAGCAGAGCACAAGATTGAAATACGGGCAGCATGGAGCCAATATTCATAACGTCAACTAAAAAAATGATACACATCTAGAGATAGCATCATTATAATCAACCAATCAGAACCTCTCCATAGACCCCTTGCACGACACCTTTCTACAATATTGGCTGTAAATATAGAACAGCGGTCGCAACGGTGATCTATACAGTTACAGATTATGTCAATAATGTCACAGGAGGTGACACGGCATCAGTGAGACTGATACTGGAATACTGCCTTCAGCTTTGGTGTCCTCATTTGAAAAAGATGTTGTGAAACTGGAGCTGGGGCAGAAAAAGCCAACAAATGTTGTGAGGTCTGGAAGAAAATGCCTTCTAGTGAGCTATTGAAAGAGCTCAACCTGTTCAGCTGATCAAAAGAAGATTGAAAGGTGACTTCATTGAAGTGTTGAAGTGCCTTAATGGAGAGAAAAGATTGGATATTAAAGGACTCTTTAAAATAGCAGAGAAAGGAATAACAAGACCCAATGGCTGGAAGGTGAAAAGAGACAAATTCATATTACAACTAAGGCACAAATATTCAACAGCGAGGATGATTCACCACAGGAACAAGCTACCAAGGAAAGTGGTGGATTCTCCATCTCCTGATGTCATTTCATGAAGACTAGATGCCTTTCTGGAATGTGTTTGCCCCCAAAGTAGCTCTTGTGTCCTGCAGGAGGCCTGTGATATACAGGGGGTCAGATTAGATGCTCTAATGGTCTCTTCTGGCCCTAAAGTCGACTAATTTCTGAAAAACTGAGTGTAGCATTGGGAGCAGCGTCTGATGTTTCCCTGTCTAGCCGGCTTGCTGCCTAGAACGAACGCTCCTTGAGTGGGGTGATCCACAGGGAGTAAC
Organism: Mauremys reevesii; assembly: GCF_016161935.1. NCBI lineage: Eukaryota > Metazoa > Chordata > Testudines > Geoemydidae > Mauremys > Mauremys reevesii. Next base: position 40,832,215 of record NC_052636.1, read on the forward strand.
TCAAACCTCCAAAGTGCCTGGCCAGGGGCAGGACATTAGCCCAGCAAGGGAGGGGTGTGGCAGTGACATCACAAAGGCCTTTTGCAAGACCTCAGACTATTGGTCAAAGGTGTGGGGGGGAGGTGGTGACCTCACAGAGAGATGCTGACATCAGCCAGGCAGGACAGGGGCGAGGGGCCAGGGAAACCTCAGAGACCCCTGTGGCTTTGCTTCAGCAAGTCTCCTTCTCCAGGTCTCTGTCTGAGGACTGAGAGAGTATTCGAGTTCACGGACGTGAGCGCCAGGAGGAACCTCTTTCGAGTTTTCTCCTTCCCTTTTAGTGATTTTACTAGAAAACAGCCGTCCCTGTTTAGAAGGTAAGAGCCTCCTCGAGGGAAGGGGTGTCATGGGGTGTCACAGTTTGGATGCCGGTGCCCCCCCCCCCATGTATGGAAGTTCCCGCCCCCTGCTCTGTGTTCGCAGGGCCGGAGAGCAGCATTCCACGGCAGTGATTTGCTCCTGGCTGCCGGAGCAGAACAGCAGGCTAAGCTGTCAGAACTTCCTAGAGCTATGAAAGGGGAGAGGCCCAGCCTCTTTAGCAGGAATGCAGGGCAGGTGAGTTCACGGCAGGCATTTTGGGATACTGGCAGAGGCCAGTTATGGTGATTTAATGACCAGCAGCATTTACACTAGCACTCTGTCACTGTAAGTTTGCTGCAAAAAGCTCTAGGCCTCTCATCGAAGTGGTTTTATTTTGTCACCAAAACAGGGCAGTTTTGTCGCCAGACGTGGCATTGCAGTGTGTACACCAGCCACACCAAGCTGCCGACCGAGGGAGCGTTGTGTGTTCTTCACACACCTGAGCAATATATTTCTGCTGAAACAACTTTGTAGTGCAGACCTGGCCAAAGATTCACACACACACACAGCTTGCAAGGAAAACGTCACCTCCTCCTCTGCTTTGCAGAATCCAAACACAAGGAAAGCTTGTCAGGTCCTGGTGGAGATGGCAGGGAGTCAGGTGTGGGCAGACACTATATCTTACACCCAGGCAGGCACCATGGCTTAGCCGGCTAAAGCACCTGCCTTGTAAACAGGTGATCCTGGGTTCCACTCCCACGGGTGGTTTTGGGGGCACCTGCTATTGGCTACTGTCAGAGGACAAGATTCAGAGCTAGATGGGCCTTTGGTCTAGCCTAGTGTGGTTTTTCTCATGGTTTAAATTACACTCACGGGCACTGATGATAGAGTTACTGAAAGTTTGGGAGTTAGGCGCTGATAGATCAGTGGTCCAAGCCCCTTGTAGACACCCCCCCTCCCTCTGGGACAGGGGCAGGTCTGAGCTCTTGCACCAACTGCTCATTGTGGCTGCCAGAACCTGTGAGTGGCTCATTTCGTTTGCACCCTGGGTTAAGTCCTGCTTTGTGCACCGTGTCTGAGAATGAAAATCCTAAACCACCTTTGAAATGACCAATGCAGCAGGACGTGTCATTGTCCCTGCCCCAAAGCAGACAGACCAATGGAGAAATGCCGTCGAGTCCAAGGTAATACTTCACTGCGGTTTTACCATTTCCACTTGCTAAATTCCCTCCTATCTGCCCAGCCCAGGTGTCCTCTGCCTCAGCTGCTGCTCCGGCCTGCTCTAGAGTCAAATATGCAGGGCCCCAGGGAACAGAGGCTGGGACAGGGCAGCAGCCTGGGTTGGGCTGGGCAGATGCTGGGAGTTCTCGTTCCCTGAGAACTGGCCTGGCTCCCTTCTCAACAGCAAACAACTCAATTCCACACTCCCTCCACAGAAAAATCAGCCTGGAGCCAAGGGCAGCAGGGGACGATTCCCTCTAGTTCCCACCGAGGCAGGAGAGAACTCAGGGCCTTTCTAGCAGAGCTTATGGAACCAACGTGGGGAAACCAGCCTTTAATAACAGGCAGTTCACGTTTAAGCTCAGTGTTTTTAACAATTTTACAACCTTAAATAACCCTTCAATCGCAGCCGTTCCCTTTCCCTCCGCTCTGTTAAAAGGTTTGGTATTTTCAACAGAAACTTTCTTCCCGCAGGAGAGACCTGGGAACCAAGGCTGCCAGATAAACACCTTTAAGAGGAGGCGTAACCTGTCAAAAAAGGATCTCCCTCCTTCAGTTCAGTGACAGCCTGAAATGTTACTTATCCCGGCAGAGCCGGAGGATTGAAAGCAGCTACATCAAATCCCTGGTATCTGAAGAGTTGTTTAGTTTTACCCTTGGTAAACTAGAAGTCTAAAGGGAAGGAAGGTGGTGCCATATATAAAGAGTGAAACACAAAACAATCATAGTTATGCCCATAGTGACTGCAAAATATTTCTATATTCTTCTCATTAGCATCAGTGTATTATTTTCTCTGGCGTCTATACATTGATTATACCTTGACCAAGAAATTTGAATCTTGATAAAATAATCGACTACCCCTGGTTAAGGCAATGGACTCGATACCCACTCGGGTGTCCCTACACAGGTTCAGGTACTAACAACAGTGGCTGCCTTTTAGCAAGAGTTCCTGCCCATTTCCCTTCCGGCTGGAGCATGATTAGAGTGTGTTTGTGGTTAACGACATTGCTATAGATTGTTGTTCATTCCCCACACTGACAATTTAGACCATCCAGTTCCTATTCAAATCTCCACCAGATCATGCCAATAGCCGGAGTCAGGATTTCTCTGGGGCGCTGAAATGTTTCAGGGGGTTGGTGCATGAACTCAGCCTTGCATCCATCCCTGATGTTTCATGGACTAACAACAGCAGCATAAAGAAAGAGCTGATCCAATATCTCACTGTCAGAGGTGAAGGTGGCCTCGTCCCGTCTGCATGACCATTGCCATTGCAGGAGAGAAGGTGTCAATGGAATCGAATGCGCTGGCTCAGACAAGAGACACAGGGAGGTTTTGCTGTTCATGGATCGGTGCAAAGGAAATTGTGTCTCTGTGTGAAATTGAGGAGGGAAATGAAACGTCCACATGGTGGCCCAATGCCCTAAGGAATGTGGGTGATGGACTACGGCTGGGAAATGATTTTACAGGATCAATGTATTGCCCTGATTAAAAGCTCTGGCTAAAAGGCAGCCACTGTTGTCAGTACCTGAACCTGCAGACTATATAGTAAAATTGGAGTTCTGCTTAGCTATACCTTAACCAATCATTTTACTGAAATGTAACTTACCAATCCTAACATATTGTAACATGATTATCTAACCAGTTATACCCCACTACCTTAATTGCTTTACACCCAACAAATTAATTATACAGCAGACAGAAACAATCACAGAACCAGACAGAGATTATACAGACAAGCAATAGGAAAGTGGAGACTACAGTGATAGAACAACAAAGAAATGAGGATTTCAGACCCCAGCTATTGATAAGTGAGTTGTTGCCAGACAGGATGCTATCATGGTAGAGGTTGTGGATGCTGGTTGCTTAACTGTCTGGCCCCCAGGGCAGGATTTTGAGGGTCTCCGAATGCCAGCACCCATCTTTTGTTCGCTTAAAACGTGAGCAGGGAGATTCCAACACCGCAGAACTCATGGAACTCCAGGAAACGTGTAACTTTAGGTCCGGGTGAGTGTGCCTAAAAATCAGCTGTGCTGGAGAAGGGCTCTAAGAGTTGAAAGAGATGTGCCATCTTGGCCTCCCTAAAGAGTGTCATCAAATATTAATGAAAACTAGGGTTGATAAGTCACATTCTTTGTAGCGTTAGGATTGTGGACTGGTCCAAAGTGCCAGTTTTAAGACTCTTTTTTCCTCTCTCTTGGGTGTTCTGGTTTCTGCATAGAGACGTGGTTTCAAATCCCACTCCTGACATGACCATTTTCTTTTATCTGGAGAAAATGGCCTCACTTCAATCTCCTTTGCAACAATAGAACACCATTTGTTTAGCTTTTCTATTCCAGTAGTTGTGAGAGAAGTTCCAAACTAGGGGGAAACAGGGCCTTTTCTCTCGACCGATCAATTTTTGTCTTCCTTCATTCCAAGCCATTTTCTCAGATACAGCCGTATTTCCCACACTTTTTCGTTCAGCGTTCTTTGCTTTTATGAAATTTTAGGGTCATCATTTAATTGCCACACAACTGTACTTATGAAGTGAAGTGAAACACAATATTTTTTGGATATTCTTGCAGGAGAGTTTTGCTTTCTGACCTGGAATTGAACAGGGGCTACCCAAGGGGGACAATGCTGCTCCCTTTTCTTGCCTCATCCGAAAAAACATACATTCCTGATGCCCTTTGTTTCCTTGCCCTTTTTAGGGTGAATTTACACTTCTCAGAAGTAGAATCCTTTACAAAACCACTCAAAATCTCAGCAGTGTCGTAAGCAATGGCTTCCGGAAACGTGCCCAGCTTTTCTTTAATTTGGTGACACACGTCCAGACAAGGGACTGGATACAGGCCTGGATCAGAATCTTCGTTACCAGAGCTAGAATTTCTATTTAAAAAGAGCTATTTTTCTACAGCTATTAGATTTCCAACATCGATTTCATTTTATACACATTTTGAGCATCTATTAAGGATAAATTGAACAAAAATACCACTTCTCTTTCCTCAACATCTGCATCATGAAGGGGAGCATTCCAAATAGGAAATATCTTCTGTGGGGCATGGGTTACAAAAATGCTTCTGGAACCAAATACATGGGCATTTTGCCAAGTTAAAAATCACTTAATGTGGAATTCTCTCCCCAAATCATCTGAGAAAATACTGACTTAAATAATTGAACTACACTGTGATCATATGCACTTCCTTCAGTTAGTTGAGGTTCTGCTGTTGTTCACCATTTCCGAATGGAGATTTTAAATCACTGCTGTTTCTTTGTTAGCCTGTGCAGTAAATTGGAGAGTTCTCCACTGTTGACAGAACTGCACTTGAACTTTCTCCGTGTCATCATGGAGGGGTGGGGAAAAAGCAAAGCTGAAGTGACAAATGAGGACTTTAGGAAATGGTCATTTGTCTTCAATTCTCCAATAAATCTGAGCTACGTCCTATCGAACTGAACTAATATCCAATTGGGTGAGCAAACAGCCTTCAGGAAAGAGAGAAACCCACATCACAGAGAGACAGAATACATGACAATGAAAGTATGAAGAGAAATTCCAGAGCAGGTTACATCTGATTATTTAGAATCAGGACAAGAGATTCTCCCATCACATTCTCCTCAGGTCCATTCAAAGCAGCTTCACTCAGCACTCTCTCAATAGTCAGTTATGTTATTTACAAAATTGTAAGTATCCCAGCATCCCATAATGGGGGACAAAATAGTCCTCTTGCCAGAAGTGGCTTTACCAATAGATGAAACCACCCAATAATCACACTATGTTTAAGATCCATTTAAATTCCCCTTCCAGGTTTTTGACACTTTCAGCTCCAGTCATAGCGACTCTGATATAGGAGGAAAGAAATCAAAGCACCATCTCCAAGCACAGACAGCTGAGAACTCTTCCTCACATGACATTTTGAGAAGTGGAGGGATAGAATGTGATGAAAAGAAACTCTGCACAGAGAAGCCAAAATGTAACAGTTCTGGAGTGATGGGGAAGGAGGGAATCTCTGAACCACCCCATCTCCTTCCAATGTCACAGAGGCTGAAATGACACTTTTTTCCCCTGCTCCTCTTTATTTAACTATAACATGAAAAATTCCCAATGTAACTGCTCTTCAGCACAACCCAGAGCAACGTGAGAACAACTGGCAAGGATACAATCTGTATCACTGGCGACTCTAACAATAACTTTGCAATAGCAGCAATGGTATAAATGTGACGCTCCCTGGTTCCTCATAGGAAGGGCACACTCCAGTTACTTGTGGGATAATTGAGTTGATAGAAAGGACAAATGGGCCCACCTCAAAAGGCAAACTACAAAAGGCATAAATGGGCCACTCATCTGGCCAAGCTGAAGGATAACGGTGCTGCAAACAGTTCAAACAGATTTAAAAAGTTATTATGTGAGAATCAGGAAAAGTTGTAAAGAAAAAAAATTGATAGCCCTAGAGGTTTTTATGGTATTCACTGCCCTTGCAGATTCTCTGATGGCGAATATGGGCTGAGTGCCAAGAGAAGGTTTTCCCACATTCTCTGCATTCATAGGGCCTTTCCCCTGGTGTGGATTCTCTGATGTTTAGAAAGGGCTGAGCTGCTAGTGAAGTTTTTCCCACACTCACGGCATTCGTAGGGCCTCTCCCCTGTGTGGATTCTCTGATGTCTAGAAAGGGTTGATCTTTGAGTGAAGTTTTTCCCACACTCACGGCATTCATAGGGCCTCTCCCCTGTGTGGATTCTCTGATGAACAGAAAGGGCTGCTCTTTGAGTGAAGGTTTTCCCACACTCACTGCATTCATAGGGCCTCTTCTCTGTGTGGATTCTCTGATGAATAGAAAGGGCTGAGCTGCTAGTGAAGGTTTTCCCACACTCACTGCATTTGTAGGGCCTGTCCCCTGTGTGGATTCTCTGATGTTCAGAAAGGTTTGAGCTGCGATTGAAGGTTTTCCCACACTCATGGCATTCGTAGGGCCTTTCCCCCGTGTGGATTCTCTGATGAACAGAAAGGGCTGCTCTTTGAGTGAAGGTTTTCCCACACTCACTGCATTTGTAGGGCATTTCCCCCGTGTGGATTCTCTGATGAACAGAAAGGGCTGCTCTTTGAGTGAAGCTTTTCCCACACTCACAGCATTCGTAGGGCCTTTCCCCCGTGTGGATTCTCTGATGAACAGAAAGGGCTGATCTTTGAGTGAAGGTTTTCCCACACTCACAGCATTCATAGGGCCTGTGTCTGTCACCTGTGTGGATTCTCTGATGTTCAGAAAGGTTTGAGCTGCGATTGAAGGTTTTCCCACACTCATGGCATTCGTAGGGCCTTTCCCCCGTGTGGATTCTCTGATGAACAGAAAGGGCTGCTCTTTTAGTGAAGGTTTTCCCACACTCACTGCATTTGTAGGGCCTGTCCCCTGTGTGGATTCGCTGATGAACAGAAAGGGCTGATCTGTGAGTGAAGCTTTTCCCACACTCACAGCATTCGTAGGGTCTTTCCCCCGTGTGGATTCTCTGATGAACAGAAAGGGCTGATCTTTGAGTGAAGGTTTTCCCACACTCACAGCATTCATAGGGCCTGTGTCTGTCACCTGTGTGGATTCTCTGATGTTCAGAAAGGTTTGAGCTGCGATTGAAGGTTTTCCCACACTCATGGCATTCGTAGGGCCTTTCCCCCGTGTGGATTCTCTGATGAACAGAAAGGGCTGCTCTTTGAGTGAAGGTTTTCCCACAATCACTGCATTTGTAGGGCCTGTCCCCTGTGTGGATTCTCTGATGAACAGAAAGGGCTGATCTGTGAGTGAAGCTTTTCCCACACTCACAGCATTCGTAGGGCCTTTCCCCCGTGTGGATTCTCTGATGAACAGAAAGGGCTGATCTTTGAGTGAAGGTTTTCCCACACTCACAGCATTCATAGGGCCTCTCCCCGGTGTGGATTCTCTGATGATCAAGAAGGGCTGAGTAGTCACATAAGTTTTTTCCACACTCTGTGCATGTATTTTTTCTCTTTCCAATGATGATTTCCTGCTTTGTTGTGGTTTCCTTGAGGTCCTTCTGAGTTCCCTGAGAGGAAATACGTTTACCCATTTTCACCCCCGGCTGGTTTCCTTGTTCTCTTTCTGGTCTGTGCTGAATCTCACAGGATTTTTCCTCTTCATGACTCCTGGACACATGGCTTTTTGATCTTTGCAATAATGCTCTGTGTTTATCCACTTGCTGAACATTTTTCTGCTGAGAATTCTGCTCCTCTTTCTCACATGCCATTGCATCACCTGCTGTGAAAAAGACAGAAACATCAAACAGGGATGAAAAGTGAAAAGCCAAAACAAACTAAGTGCTGGAGGGAGGTCAAATAAAAATCACAAACTGAACTCCCCCATACTCTTCCCCAAAACAGGAGTGAGGAGGGGATCAATCTGGCTTTCAAATGCCATCCAAATACGCAGGGGGAAGGGAGGAAGCTACTGCCTGGTGTCTGCTAGAATCTATGGGAAGCCATGAGCTATAGTTACCCTGAGGATATGACCCCTGCTGGCAACAATAATGAACTGAGAAACCTCTCAAGGGCTTTGTAGGGCATCCCAGATGTTTCCTTCAGGCATTTTCACACTCAGAGTTGGTTTAATGTTTCCTCACCTCTGCAGAGAGAACTCATGGTCTGTTTTCCTTCTGAACCCTGCAGGTCTGAGACCCATGGCTCTTCCCCTTGTTCCAGCTGGGAGATCACATCAGGTTTGGAAAATGGAAACCCTGCTCAGATGAAAGAAAACAAAGGAGTTCCGTTGATTTCATAAAACTTTGTCATAAAAAACATTCTATTAATTTAACTTTAATATTTAGTGTGACCCGGTGTGCCTGGGCTAGTCCTCACTGAAAATGCCAAGACCAGGGCAGGCTGAAAAAGGGAGAGCAGAGGCTCCCCAAACTGGTGGTTAACATGGAAGTTAAACTCACCGACCAGTCACCAACTGTGCTTCTGATCCCCCACACTGGTTATCCAGAAACTGAAAAAAGAAATCACACGGCCCCCTTTATTGCATTCCAGTTGTCTGGCTCCTAAGCAGCACCTAGGTCCAGCACAGTGAGAGGTTATTTAAAAACTCTGCTCACATAAACAAAGTGTTCTTCTGACCCCAGAGTCAGCCACATTACCAGGTCAGTATAGGTTTGGATCTTACTCAAAATACTACGATGCCAGCCAATCATTGGCATCTAAACTAAAGGTTTATAAGTAAGAAAGCATCTAAACTAAAGGTTTATTATAAAAGAAAGAAAGAAAAAGGGAATTGTTAAATGGGAAAGCAGTCAGACACATTCAGAAATCTATACATCTGGTTCTTAGCAGTATTGGTGAGTTTCTGGCTTGAAAGGCTCTCTGGTACACATCCACGTTATTCAGTCCTTTGTTCAAGCCTTCAGTTTGTAGAGAAGTTGCTCCAGAGGTAGGAAGGGGGATTGAAGACAAAATGGAGATGATGCAGCTGCCCTTTATATTCCTTTTGCCAAGTGGCTTCTAATTCCTGTGTCCCAAACACAAGCTTCACAGCACATGGCATGGAAAAGCCTTGGAGTTCTCAGTACACAGTGTGATACAGCGTGGCCAGAGGGCAGCAGGAGAGGGTTAGCAGGGAGCCTTATTCCCTGCAGAGGGAAGAAAGTTTGCTATAGATTAACTAGAGCACCTGAAGCCAATTAGAGCCCCAGCAGTCAGTCACCTGATAAAGACCCTTGCTCCAATCAGACAGGGAAGGAGCTGGAGGAGAGGGGATTGGTGTTGGAGCAGAGAACAGTTTGAAGGGAAGCAGAGGAAAGTTTGGAGAAGTGCTGCAGTGGGCTAAGAAGTCCAAGACCCTAGGTAAGGGGCACCTGGCTTGTACAGAGGGAGGGCAGGAAGCCCCCACAAGCTGAAGGGTAGGAGCGGGAAGTAGCCTAGGGGAAGGAACCATCAGTTCAAGTGGTTCACCACTAACCTCAGGGCCCCTGGGCTGGGACCTGGAGTAGAGGGCGGGCCCAGGTCCCTCCCTCTCCACTCCCCTCCTCAAGGACACTAGTGGGGTAATTAAAATACCGATTCAGAGGCAAGCAATGGCGCCCTGAACCTTCCCCAAAGAAGAGAGAGCGCGAGACCCAGCATAACATTACCGGCAATTTGCCACACGTGGTGTCAGGAGTGGGATCTGCGCGCTGGGGACTTAGACCAGGGTTAGGCAAAACCCTCCTATCCTTAAGATGGACGACGTGGTCAAGGCCCTTATACAAGCCACCGCGGCCCAGCAGGAGACTGCCCGAGTCCAAGCAACCGCCCAACAGGAGGTGACTAGAATGCAGCAGGACCAATCATCTGTTGATGAGTCAGGCTGCTCAAGACCAAGCCCTGCTGAAAGACCTGGTGAACCAGATGAAGGCCCTTATGGAGCAGAATCGCAACTGTAAAGGGACCCGGACCGTACGGGCTAGCCATTGCCTACAGAAAATGACACGGGAGGATGATGTGGAGGCACACCTCCTGGCTTTTGAAAGAGCAGCCCTGCGGGAGGCCTGGCCCCGAGATCAATGGTCTGGTATCCTTGCCCCATTCCTGTGTGGGAAAGCCCAGAAGGTCAATTACGATATGGCTGCAGAGGCTGCAGCAGATTATTCCCAGCTGAAGGCAGAGATCCTGGCCAGGTTCGGAGTAACGACATTGCGAGCCCAGAGGTTCCATGAGTGGCGGTATACGGAGGACAAGACACCCCGATCACAATTGTTTGACCTGATACACCTGACCCAGAAATGGCTGCGCCCTGAGGCCCTTAGCTCTGAGAAGATGATGGAGGTTCTGGTATTGGACCGGTATATGAGGGGGCTACCACCAGGTCTCAGGTCTTGGATTGGCCAGAATGATCCCTCTACCTATGATGAGTTGGTCTCCCTCGTGGAAAGACAGCTGGCAGCCCGCGAACTGTTCCAGACCCCAGGCAGGGAGTCACGGCAATCCAGGAAGCCAACCCCAAACCCAAGGCCCCGGGCTTTCGAGAACTATAGGAGAACTGTAACCGGGAGGAAAGACACCGAGGAATGGCTCGAGGCCAGGAAGGGACCTTGGGGGTTTGGGAAGAGAGGTGGGGGGCCGGCCAAACAGTCCCAGGCAGAGGGTGACAACCGGAATAAGGGGGCAGTGTTATGAGTGTGGGGAATTGGGGCATATACCAGCCCAATGCCCCAACAAGGAAGAACCTATGCAGTGTAATCTGGGGAATTACGGGGAGCAATGTGGCCTAATCGGTCTGGTAGGGGTCACAATGACCTCATATGGATATACCAGACCAGTAAAAATGAATGGTATAAAGACCATAGCATTAATAGATTCCGGGAGTGCTGTCACGCTGGTCTCAGGGAAGTTGGTGGGAACAGACCAACTAACCCGGGCCAAAAACACAGGGGTAACGTGCATACATGGCACTGTGAATTTTTACCCTACAATCCCGGTGCGGATTGAGATCCAGGGGAATACTACCAGGGTTTCTGCAGGGGTGGTCCCCAAGCTCCCTACCCTGTTTTAATTGGTAGATACTTCCCCGGGTTTAAGAGCTTACTTACCCCAATAGAGCCAGGGGAGGGTAGCAACCCCCAGGCTGAGACGGAGGCACCTACAGATAGCCTCACCCCAATGTTTGCCGAATTTGCTCCAGGGTTATTCTCATCCCCTGGGAAACCCCAAAAGTCTAGGTGAGAACGAAGGGCAGATAAAAGATTAGGGACCAGGATTCTAGCAGAGAATCAAAAAACTTCCCTTGTGGGTAAGCGAACCCGCTCAGGAGAGCAGGAGATAATTCAGGCCAAGGAAGAGGCGGAGGCGGTTCCTAGCCCAAGTGGGAGCACCCCAGGGGGAAGAGTAGAAATAGGCCCCCTAGAATTAGGTCAGTTGGGTACTGCACGTGAGACTTTTGGACAGGACCAGGCCGATGATCCGTTATATGCAAACGTGAGGGAGGAGGTAGTGGAAGTGAATGGTGTGCCTGTGGAAGGAAAGATCAAAGGCCCAAGGCCATATTATGTGCTCAAACGCGATCTTTTGTACAGGATAGAGCAAATACGAGGGGAAGAAGTAGAGCAACTATTAGTCCCACGGAAACACATAAGGGCAGTACTAGAGTTAGCTCACAGCCATCTATTTGGGGGACATCTAGGGGTAGACAAGACACTGGATAGAATCCTAAGAAGGTTTTATTGGCCAGGGATACGGGCAGAAGTCCAGCGTTATTGTGCCTCCAGCCCTGAATGCCAGTTGCATAGCCCCCGACCTCACTTGCGGGCCCCATTAGTACCTTTGCCTATTATTGACGTCCCTTTCGAGAGGATAGCCATGGACATAGTGGGCCCATTAGAAAAATCGGCACGGGGCCACTGAAACGTACTAGTCATCCTTGACTATGCCATGCGGTATCCAGAGGCCATTCCTTTAAGAAACCCCACATCCAAGGCAATAGCAAAGGAACTACTACAGGTATTCACCAGAGTGAGCATCCCTAAGCAGATCCTGACAGACCAAGGAACCCCGTTCATGTCAAAACTAATGAAAGACTTATGTGCCCTGCTCCGCATCCAGGCCATACAGACCTCAGTCTACCATCCACAAACAGATGGACTGGTCGAGCGATTTAATCGTACCCTTAAAAGTATGATCCGGAAGGTGGTAGCACAGGATGGAAAAGACTGCGATACCCTTCTACCGTATCTAATGTTCGCTATACGGGAAGTCCCCCAGGCGTCCACGGGTTTTTCTCCCTTTGAACTATTATATGGACACCACCCATGCGGGACATTAGATATCGCCAAGGAAGACTGGGAGGAACAACCCAACCCAGGAAAGAATGTCATTGAGCACATGACACAGATGAGAGAGCGAATAACTTGAGTAACTCCGATAGTATGGGAACATTTGGAAAAAGCACAAGAGGCCCAGCGGACATATTATAACTGTTGGGCGAAAGAACGGAGATTTCAGCCAGGGGAACGGGTGATGGTGTTAGTGCCGACAGCAGAAAGCAAACTTCAGCCAGCTGGCACGGACCATATGAGATAGTGGAAGCCATTGGGGAAGTGAACTATAAGGTTAGACAACCAGACCACCGAAAGCCAGAGCAAATCTACCACGTCAACTTACTGAAGCCCTGGCATGAACGAGTGACGTGTCTGGTCATTCGAGGAGCTCCACCCTCAGACAGACGACCCACGGAGACAGGTAAATATATCTCCAGAATTAACCCCAGAACAACGAACAGAGGTCATTGAAATGATCCACGGAACCAGGACGTATTCTGTACATAACCGGGATGAACGACACTAGTCCAACATCATATTGTCACCAGCCCCAGAGTAAGGGTGACGATAAGACCACATCGAATACCGGAAGCTAAAAGGGAAGAAATTAGGATGGAAGTGAAGAAGATGCTGGAACTCGGGGTCATTGAAGAATCCCACAGTCAGTGGTCCAGTCCAATCGTCCTAGTCCCCAAGCCTGATGGCACCCTGAGGTTTTGTAACGACTTCCGGAAATTGAATGAAGTATCCCACTTCAATGCCTACCCGATACCACGCATTGACGAGCTAGTTGATCAGTTAGGCAAGGCCTGATACCTAATCACTCTGGATCTGACCAAAGGTCATTGGCAAATTCCCCTGGCCAAGGATGCCAAGGAAAAGACTGCCTTCTCTACACCCGATGGCCTGTTTCAATACACTGTCCTCCTTTTCGGACTCCATGGGGCCTCTGCAACATTCCAACGACTTATGGATAAGTTACTACGACCCCATGCCAAGTATGCCACCGCCTATCTAGACGACATAGTCATCCATAGCCCTGACTGGGAAACGCACCTAGGAAAAGTAGAAGCAGTGCTGGACGCCCTGCGAAAGGCCGGTCTCACTGCTAAGCCTCTCAAGTGCGTGATAGGACTAGCTGAGGCCAAATACCTCGGGCATGTAGTAGGGAGAGGTTTGGTAAAACCCCAATGGAACAAAGTGGAGGCAATACAAGGTTGGCCTCGACCAATCCGCAATCAGCAGGTCAGAATGTTTTTAGGGATAGTAGGATTCTATCGGAGATTCATCCCTCATTTTGCCACAAGAGCAGGGCCATTGATGGATCTGATAAAAGCTCAAGGCCCCGAGATAGTAAAGTGGACTGATGCAACTGAAGAAGCATTTGTAGATTTACGGACAGCCCTATGCTGCCATCCAGTACTCATAGCCCCAGACTTCGAGAAGGAATTCATCCTACAAATGGATGCCTCGGAGGTGGGGCTCGGTGCCATCCTTTCCCAGATGGTAGGGGAGGAGGAGCACCCCATCTTGTACTTCAGCCGGAAGCTCCTCCCCAGGGAACAAAAGTACGCTGTTGTCAAAAAGGAATGTCTGGTGATAAAATGGGCTATGGAGACTCTCCGCTACTATCTCCTGGGGCGGCGGTTTACCCTCGTGACAGACCATGCCCCCCTCCAGTGGATGCACAGGAACAAGGAGAGGAACGCTAGAGTGACGAGGTGGTTCCTCTCTCTGCAGCCTTTCCATTTCCGGGTCCAGCATAGGGCTGGAAGCCAACATGGCAACGCTGATGGCCTAGCGCGACGGCACTGGCTCTCGTCCCAAGTAGCCCAACCCCTTGGTGTTGAGCTGGGGGGGGGATATGTGATACAGCATGGCCAGAGGGCAGCAGGAGAGTGTTAGCAGGGAGCCTTATTCCCTGCAAGGGGAGGAAGGTTTGCTACAGATTAACTAGAGTACCTGAAGCCAATTAGAGCACCAGCAGTCAGTCAGGTGATAAAAACCCCCGGCTTCAGTCAGACAGTGTGGGAGTTGGAGCAGGAAGGTTTGGTTGGAGCAGAGAACAGTTTTGAAGAGACACAAAAGGAAAGTTTGGAGGAGTGCTGCGGTGGGCTGAGAAATCCAAAGACCCTAGGTAAGGGGCACCTGGCTTGTGTAGAAGGAGGGCAAGAAGCCCCTCCACAAGCTGAAGGGCAGGAGAGGGAAGTAGCCCAGGGGAAGGAACCGCCAGTTCAAGTGGTTCACCACTAACCTCAGGGCCCCTGGGTTGGGACCTGGAGAAGAGGGCGGGCCCAGGTCCCTCCCTCTCAACTCCCCTCCTCAAGGACACTAGTGGGGTAATTAAAATACCGATTCAGAGGCAAGCAATGGCGCCCTGAACCTTCCCCAAAGAAGAGAAAGCACGAGACCCAGCATAACAGTACCGGCAATTTGCCACAGTATTTATAATAATATAAAGTGTCTCTCAATTCCATACAGTGTCACTTAATAAACCAGTGAATCCCCAGGACCGGTTCCTCAGGTGTTTGAAGATGCCGAACACCTTGCTTGTGAGGGACTAGAATACCCACATATATGTTGGGAACACACAGACACTGTGCTAGTCTGTTCCCCTATGTTCACTCTTCTAGAAAATTATGATCAATTTTGTTCATAGTATGTGTCAGGGCTGAATCTCCACTCTGTCACTCTGAGTGCAGAAAGTGGGGGCCCGACAGGATTCTACAAATTAATTTTTGCCACTCTAGGCTTGTATTAAACCCCCAAAGTTACAGCTTTTCTCTGACCTTGGCTTGGTAAATGCTGCCACCACCCAATTGCAAAAAAACCCCAAACCCTTGGACCCAGGAAGGAGCACTTGAGAATTCTTCCCTATGGGGCACCCTCAAGCCCTTTCACCTCCCCTCCAGGAAAGAGCTGAGAAAGAAAACAAAGGAAATTAGCTGTGGCTACCAGCTAATCAAACAACACACACAAACCTCTTAGGACACCAAAAATCCAATCCTGTTCTTAAGAGGTCAATTTTATTAAAATTGAAAAGTAAAACAATACATCTGGAACTTAGGCTTTTGCTAGATCTTAAAAGAAAATTTTTGTAAGCACCCAAAATAGCTTTCTTGGGGGTTCAGCTTAAAGCTTACAAGCAAACACACACATCTGGGAGAGCACAAAGGAGATCCAAAAGCCAAAATAAAAAATAAACCTGATTGTGTCTGTCTAAACATTCCCTAGACAAATCATTTCTTCTAGGTATGGAAGATGAATTTTCATACCTGCTTCAAGCCATACACAGCATTGCTACTCCGTGTCGCCTTCTCCGGAGAACGACAGACAAAGGGAAAGTTACTTTCCCATTTTAAAAAGTTCTAGCCTTTCCATTGGCTCTTTTGGTCAGGTGCCCAATGCTTTTTTTTTTTAAACCCTGTTGGCTTGTTAACCCTTTAGGGGTAAAGCAAGCAGAGAACTCGCATCAACAGGGATTTTACAGCCAACTGTCTGGCTGGGTGTTTATAAAAGGGAGATCCCTCCCCTCCCCTTCATTTATCACTGTAGGGCTTGTGAGGTACCATTTGAAAAGACATAATCTACTGAATATCCTCCTGTTAAACTGTGTAGCAACATTGTATGGAAAGTGATGAGATTTTACGGTATGATATTACTGAAAAAGCTGCAACCCTAATCTTAAGTTCCTCAGAGACAGCAAGGCAAACAGCTGGTCAAATAGCCATTCTCCACCAGGGGGAAGGTGTGAAGATGACATTTACATTCCATCACAGGGACACTTGAAGCTCGTATCTATGACAGCCTGTCACCATGACTCAGCTGAGAACTGAAGTGGTTTCTAGTACAAAGGACTGAATTATAAAAAGAGGTGAGGAAAATGCATGAGACTCTCTCTCTCTCCCCTTTTCCTCTGCTCATGACAACTCCTGAAGAACTGAATGTGGGCGGCAGGGGCAGGTTAGGGGGAGTCCTGGCTGAAAGGAAAACCAGCCTGTCTCAGCAGATGGTGAGAGAAACATTTCTTTTAAATCCCTTTTAGCTTGTTAAGTTAAACATTAGTTTGTGTTTTATCTTTGCATTTCTTTCATAAACAATTCTGACTTTTATGCCTCATTACTTGTAGTCACTTCAAATCTTTTTTTTCCGTAGTTAATAATTTTGTTTCCTTTTTTTTTAATCAAACCAGTGTGTTTGGATTAAAGTGTGTTGGAAACTCCATTTGGAATAACAAGGCTGGTGCATGTCATTTTCCACTGATGAAACAACAGATTTCGTATGAGCTCCCATTGTTCAGGAGTGTGCTGGACAGTGCAAGATGAACATTTCTGGGGGAAGTCTGGGAGCAGAGAATTTTCTGAGGTTCTCCTGTGGGGCACTGTAATTTGTGAATCACTGACTAGCAGCACTCAATACTGTGTAGCTGGGAGCGAGTTACACGCTGGAGACAGCGTGTGAACTGCCCAGGAGTGGCTGCTCTCACAGTAGAGCAGTGTAAAAGGCACCCCAGCCTGGGGAACTGAGGGGCCACAGCTGTTAACAGTCCAGATTGTACTGTGCTTAATGTCACAGACACTCAATTTCAAAGACTCTCCTAAAACACACAGAAAGTAAATCCACATCCCAGAAATCCAAGTCTCCCTGGCACTGCTTCTTGCTGACAGATGGGTCCAGAGACAGAGTCCTGGGGAAGCAGGAAACATAAGCGTGGGGTTCAGTGGAGAACGGGAACAGGAAGGGCAGGGATATTATTGAATGCAGGATCTCAGCAGTGCTAGATGTCAGGATAACACATAGTGCAGCCCATTGGCAAACATAATCCCAAATATACATATAAAATGATGGGGTCTAAATTAGTTATTTCCATTGATTTATATAAGGGCAATAAGATATTCTCTGTATTACTGTCTGTCCCTTTTTAAATAATTCCTAACATCCTGTTTGCTTTATTGACTTCCGCTGCATACTGCTGGATGTCTTCAGAGAACTATCCACAATGACAAAAAGATCTTTTTCCTGATTAGCCTAATTTTGCCCCCATCATATTGTATGTATAGTTGGGGTTATTTTTTCCAATCTGCATCACTTGACATTTATACACATTTGCCATTTTGTTGCCCAGTCACTTAGTTTTGTGAGATCTTTTTGAAGTTCTTCACAGTTTGCTTTGGTCTGAACTATCTTGAGCAGTTTAGTATTGTGACGTTATTGATATAATCTGGGACCATATAGAACATGGTTGCAACCAAGGTCCTGTAGTGGCACCAAATCTTATGTAAAGGGGGTCATATAAGGTGTCCAAGACCAGGTTATGGGTTGCTGGTTATAATTATGGGGTCTATATGTATGTATCATTTTGCAGTTGAAGTTATGAGTATTGGCTCTATCCTGTCTGTATTTCCAACTTATGCTGTGCTTCTGGGAGACATCCCAGACAAGTTGGTGTTAGCTCTGCCTAGCCTGTTTGATGGCTCATTAAGGACCATCAGCTATTCAACTGACCCATTGAGAGAAGGCAGATATGCCTTGTAACTCAGCAAAGTATGCAGGGACTTGCCCATGTGACTCCAGACTCCATTTTGCTGTCATTTTCCACAGTAAGAACAAAGAAGTATTCTTACACCTGGAAAAGCCTATAAAAGGTTGATGCCTCATCTCCATCTTGTTTTCAATCCTGCTTCTTACCTCTGGAGGAACTTTGCTACAAACTGAAGCTCTGAACAAAGGACTGACTGACCCATCCCAGAGGAGAATGTACTCCAGAGACTTGATTTGAACCTGCAGTTTACTCCATCACTGCTACAAGCCTGAACTAAGAACTTTACCATTACTGCATGTAATTGATTCCATTTAACCAATTCTAGCTCTCATCTCTATCTTTTTCCTTTTATGAATAAACCTTTAGATTTTAGATTCTAAAGGATTGGCAACAGCATGATTTGTGGGTAAGATCTGATGTGTATATTGACCTGGGTCTGGGGCTTGATTCTTTGGGATCAAGAGAACCTTTTTCTTTTATTGGG
Source organism: Mauremys reevesii (assembly GCF_016161935.1). Lineage (NCBI taxonomy): Eukaryota > Metazoa > Chordata > Testudines > Geoemydidae > Mauremys > Mauremys reevesii. Next base: position 40,850,568 of record NC_052636.1, read on the forward strand.
GTGTTGGTTTTCATAACAGCATGCAGGATGAGTGCACTGGTGGTGATACTGGAAGACTGGAGTGTCTAAGGGAATTGCATGATAACATAATTTATGTAAGAGCCTTTGGTGAGGGACCTTGTCAAATGCTTTCTGGAAATCTAAGTACACTATATCCACTGGATCCCCCTTGTCCACATGTTTGTTGACCCCTTCAAAGAACTCTAATAGATTAGTAAGACATGATTTCCCTTTACAGAAACCATATTGACTTTTGCTCAACATTTTTTGTTCTTCTATGTGCCTGACAATTTTATTCCTTTACTATTGTTTCAACTAATTTGCCTGGTACAGACATTAGACTTACCAGTCTGCAACTGCCAGGATCGCCTCTAGAGCCCTTTTTAAATATTGGCGTTACATTAGCAATCTTCCAGTCATTGGGTACAGAAGCCGATTTAAAGACAGGTTACAAACCATAGCTAATAGTTCCCCAATTTCACATTTGAGTTCCTTCAGAACTCTTGGTAAATACCATCTGGTTCCGGTGACTTGTTACAGTTAAGTTTATCAAGTAGTTCCAAAACCTGCTCTAGTGACACTTCAATCTGTGGCAGTTCCTCAGATTTGTCACCCACAAAAGGTTTGGGAATCTCACCAACATCCTCAGCCATGAAGACTGAAGCAAAGAATCCATTTAGTTTCTCTGCAATGACTTTATCGTCTTTAAGGGCTCCTTTTGTATCTCAATCGTCCAGTGGCCCCACTGGTTGTTTAGCAGGCTTCCTGCTTTTGATGTACTTAAAAAACATTTTGTTATTACCTTTTGAGTTTTTGGCTAGCCCCTTCTTCAAACTCCTCTTTGGCTTTTCTTATTACATTTTTACACTTAATTTCGTAGTGTTTATGCTCCTTTCTATGTACCTCACTAGGACTTGACTTCCGCTTTTTAAAAGATGCCTTTTTATCTCTCACTGCTTCTTTTACATGGTCGTTAAGCCACGGTGACTAACCCCCTCATTTTTGCATAGTTCCCCTTCCTGAAATTAAATGCCAGTGTTGAGCTGTTCTTCCCATCACAGGAATGTTAAATGTTGTTATATTATGGTCACTATTTCCACTATTACAGTTAGCCCTTGGACTAGATCCTGCGCTCCACTCAGGACTAAATCGAGAGTTGCTTCTCCCATTGCGGGTTCTTATACCAGCTGCTCCAAGAAACAGTCATTTAAAGTATCCAGAAATTTTGTCTCTGCATTTTGTCCTGAGGTGACATGTACCCAGTCAATATGGGGATAATTGAAATCTCCCACTATTATGGAGTTCTTTATTTTGATAGCCTCTCTAATCTCTCTTCGCATTTCATCCTCACTATCACTGTCTTTGACAGGTGGTCGATAACAGATCCCTATTGTTATATTCTTATTAGAGCCTGGAATTACTATCCATAGAATCTCTATGGAACATGTGGTTTCATTTAAGATTTTTACTTCATTTGAGTTTACATTTTCTTTAACATACAGTGCCACTCCCCTCCCCACCCCCCGAGTATTACCTGCTCTGTCCTTCGATATATTTTGTACCCCAGAACAATTGTGTCCCATTGATTGTCCTAACTCCACCAGGTTTCTGTGATGCCTATTATGTCAATATCCTCCTTTAACAAGAGGCACTCTAATTCACCCATCTTATTATTTAGACTTCTAGCATTTGTGTACAAGAATTTAAAAAACTTGCCACTGTTTATTTGTCTGCCCTTTTCTGATGTGTCAGATTCTTGTGTGTGTGAATGCTTCTCGTCTAATCTGGCCCCTACTTTATCCTCTTCCAGCCTCTCTTTCTGACTAGAACTAGAAAATCTCTATCACTAGACTCTCCTCTAAGACAAGTCTCTGTCCGATCCACGAGCTCCTCTGCAGCCATTGGCTTTCCCCATCTCTTAGTTTAAAAACTGCTCTGCAACCTTTTTAATGTTAAGTGCCAGCAGTTTGGTTCCACTTTGGTTTAGGTGGAGCCCATCCTTCCTGTATAGGCTCCCCCATCCCCAAAGTTTCCCCAGCTCCTAATCAATCTAAACGCCTCCTCTCTACACCATCATCTCATCCACCCATTGAGACTCAAGCTCTGCCTGCCTACCCGGCCCTGTGCGTGGAACTGGAAGCTTTTCTGAGAATGCCACCATAGAGGTCCCCGATTTCAGTCTCTTTCCTCGCAGATTAAATTTGGCCTCCAGGACGTCTCACCTACCGTTCCTTATGTCACTGGTGCCTACATGTGCCACGACCACCGGCTCCTCCCCAGCACTACACATAAATCTATCTAGATGCCTTGAGAAATCAGAAACCTTTGCACCAGGCAGACAAGTCACCATACGGTTCTCCGGGTCATCACAAACCCAGCTATCCTTGTTTCTAATGATCAAATCTCCCATTACTAACAGCTGCCTTTTCTTAATGCCTGGGGTTCTCTCCCCGGAGAGGTAACCTCAGTGCAAGAGGTTACCCCAACACCATCTGGGAGGAAGGTCCCAATTATGGGAAGGTTTCCCTCTGCTCCCATTGACAGCTCTCCTTCCCTGGGCCTTTCATCCTCCTCAACAGCGCAGTGGCTGTCTGACCGGAGGTGGGAGAAATCTACAGTGTCCCGGAAAAGCCTCATCAACATACTTCTCTGCCTCCCATAGCGTCTCCAGTTCCACCACCCTGGCCTCCAAAGCCTCCACGTGGTCTCTGAGGGCCAGGAGCTCCTTGCACCGAATGCACACGTAAGCCCCCCGCCCACAGGGCAGGTAATCATACATGCTACATTGAGAGCAATAAACAGGATAGCCCCCACTCTGCTGCTGGGCTTCTGCCTGCATTCTCTCTTACAGCGACCTAGGCTAACAACAGGGTTTTTGTTTCAATCAAGAAGTTTGTATTATAGCTTAAATGTTTTAAAGAATGGCAAGAGCACCTCGCCCCCTTCCCACTCCCCTTCCAAACTCCCTCACGAAACTCCCCATTAGCAGCCCTGTTTGAAAAGCTCCCTGGTCACTTGCTCACTGCTTTACAAAGCACTCCCCTATCACATACCCCCCTGCCCCTACTTGAGCCACTCAGGGTAGGGGGCTGGGAGCACCCCCAGTACCCCAGCCCACCCTCCCAGCCCCCAGACCTGACTCCTGCATCCCCTCCCACATAACGAGCCCTCACACCCCATGCTCTGACTCCTGCACCCCTCGCACATCCTCAACCGCACCCTGAGCACCAAATGGGAGCTCCTGCACCCCACCCTCTACATTGCCACCTGCACCCCTCATACCACATGGGAGCTGCCCCAGGAACGCACATCACCCCCCAACCTCCGGCCCCAACCCTCAGCCCCTCTTGCATCCTAAAACCTGGCCAGACCCTGCACCCCCAATCCCCAGCTGCTCCTGCACCCTAACTCCCTCCCAGACCCTGCACCCCCAGCCCTGACTCCTGCCCCCTGAACACCCTGCTCTCCCTGACTCCTGCACCCCCTCACACCCCCAGCCCTTACTCCTTCACCCCTCTCAAACACACCCCAGTTCCCTGCCCTCCCTGATTCCTGCAACCACCCATAACCACTTATCCCCCACCCCCAGCCCATATCACACCCCCAGCCCTGACTCTTGCACCCCTCCCACACAGCCTCCTGCCCACCCTGACTCCTGCCCCCCCACCTCCCCACCTGCCTTGCGCGCATGAAACAGGAGGTGCTCAGGTAAGTGCTCCACACCCCCACCCCCAGCCCCCACCCTCAGCCCCCTCCCACACCCTAACTCCTGGCCAGACCCTGCACTCCAACATTTTTAATTTTTAATAAAGGGCTCTTATCCAAAGCGCTTTACAATAGTTAGCTAACGGCACAAACAATATTTGGAAAGATCATTAAGTGGTGCACCAAGACTCTCAGCGATTTTCAAGTGGTCTGTGGAAAAATCGGTTAGACGACAAAAACAATAAAAGTACCTCACTTTATTTCCTATTACTTATAGGAGGAGGAGGAGGAGGAAGGAAAAAAAGAATGAAAAATGGGGGTGGGAGGGAAATGAGAGAATGTTCTTTTTCTTGCCTGGGTCCCAAGGAGAGACCCCTAAAATGGAGCTGAGCACAGGGCCCCACTAACGCTAAATCCGCCACTGACCTTCCTTCTCTGGATTCCCCCAGCCAGCATTCAAGGACGCACGGAGTGTCTGTGTGATAAGTGACCCTGGGCCAGCAGCTCTGACTCCAGCAGCCTGCTCGTTACACCCCAAGCATTATTGTGGTCTGGGTGGAGAAGGCTCAGGGTTTGAGAGATCAGGGGTAGGAAGCTTCTGCTGATTATGCCGCACCGAACCCTCAGTTTTACTTGAGCAAACAGGAGATATTTGACACTGTGCAATACGGCTCCTGTGCTCTCTTCCCAAACTGTTCTGCAGCAGGGGAAGGTCTCTGGTAGCTTGTGTGTTACTGGCATATTGGGGTGATGCTGAAACAGGGCACAGTAGAGGTGGCATTGGGGGGCTGCCGTGAACCATGTCCCTTTTTTTCCCCTTCCAAGAATAGAGGGGAGAGTAACCCTTACCCAGCGAGGTCACATTCTCATAGTTCTCCTGCATGACATCTCTGTAGAGGGCTCTCTGAGCGGGGTCCAGCAGAGCCCACTCTCCCCTGGTGAAATACACAGCCATCTCCTCGAAGGTCACCGGCCCCTGAAAGAGCGAGAGTCCAACACTCAGTACCTGCTGCTCCACTCACAGCCCCCCTATACATGGGGGACAGGAGCCAAACAGAAACTCTGGGTGGATTGCAGTCAGAGTCCCACCCCCACCCTGCTCAGAGCATTCAGGAAACAACAGGGTGAGGGGACGAAGCGAGAGCCCCTCCTCTCTCCCAGCAGAGCCATCACACACCTACTAGCCACAGACTGATTCAGGAGATGGGGCCCCTAGCAGGGTCCAGGGACAGCTCCCTGGTAGGAAGCCCAACAACCTCCCCATTCTGAAGAGCTGGATGTGAAGGGAGGGGAATCTCCCCCAAGCCTCACTGGTGGGTGCCCCCTTCAAATCTCACAGCAGCTGCTGGTTAGTCAGGTCGGGCTCCAGCACTATGAGTCTGGTCAGTTTTCCCAGCCCCATGTAGCTGGATTATTTTCTGTTCCACAAACTAGAGCATTTCCACTGCCGAACCTCCTTGGTCTGTTCCTAGAATCTAGGCCACATATTAAATAACTCCCAGCAGGGTTAGCACACCCCTGTCCTCCTCCCTTTCTCCACCCTGTGCATTTCCTGCAAACCAGACTGCAACCTCCAAACCAGCCTGTGCAAACCTTCCCATCTCCCACGTATTTGCTGTCCCTCTCCCGCCCTGGAGGAACCCACCAGCAACCCCCTGATAATACCTACCTGAACTGGCTCCTCGGCAGCCATTTCTCTCCCCTGTCCAACGAGAGGACGGGATGAACTGGAGCGAAACATGGACGTTATTCCGCAGCCTGGCAGGGCGAGAAGGGCAGTTGTGAAGGTTTCAGAACAGGCTTTAATACATTTCACAGCATGATTCCCCCAGGCCCTTTCCCTGCAGACAGACACCCTAGAGTCTGCCATGCTGAGAAAGGCTTGATCTCTTTGTACAGTGTAGACCTGGCCTCTCCTGCCAGGCTAAGCCCACAGAGACATTTTTAACCTCCCTTCTCCCTCCCCTCCCCCCGTAACAAAGTCTCTGACCACAAGGCTAGAAAAAAGCAGAACCAAAGGAGTCACTGTGGGGGATCCCCTCAGACACTGACCCCAAGGCAGCCACACCCCAGCAGGAGGGATATGGAGTCAGGAACTGGATTTTCCTCTGTCTGATTCTCATCTTTTCCACAGGAAAGTGACTCTACCCAGGGTGCAGTAAAACATCTGTCTGGGCAGATTAGAGATCTGGAAATCTCTCTCCAAACTCTTCTCTCCCATTGCCCCTTTCAGTCTCTCTTTCTCCTTCTATCTCCTTTTCCCCTCTCCCTGCCCGTCTGGTAGGAAAGTCCCATTCCTGGGTAGTTTGCTCCCCCATGGCTGGATTTGCTCCTGCAATTGTTAATTGGACGAGAAGTGAGGGGGGGTCTGTTTGTGTGGAGTCATTTTAAGGCCAGACCCCAGCATTTTCCCTTCGTTTCTTTCAGTTACCTGGAGACTCTGGATCAGAATTTAGTATTAACAGGGCCCAGGGCTGCCCTAGGGGGCTAGGACCAGCTGGAGAAAGTCATCCCCTGGGCCAGGCAGAGAAGCAGCTTTAATTCAGGTCACATCCCAGCACAGAACCCCGCTTGGGGAGCAGCAGCTGCTAAGCCTGGTCTCCCAGATCAGAATGGAGGCTGCAGCCTCTGACCCAGGAAGCTGAACCCCAATATCCTTGTGACGTTAGTGATATAAACAGGGACCATATAGAACATGGGTTGCAACCAAGGTCCTGTAGTGGCACCAAATCTTAGGTAAAGGGGGTCATATAAGGTGTCTAAGACCAGGTTATGGGTTGCTGGTTATAATTATGCTGTCTGTATGTCTGTATCATACAGCCCGGGCGGGGCTGGGGCGGGCAGAGCCTGGGCTGCCCGGGGGCGGGCCCAGCTGGAGAACCCCCGGCCGGGCCCCGCACAGACCCCGGGTGCAGCAGCGGCTCAGCCCGGGCCCGGCTCACACAGAGGCGGCAGCAGCAGCTTTGTTCAAGCGGGGCTCGCACGGAGCATGCGCAGTAACAGCTACTGAAACCCTTCCTTCCCTGGGCTGTGGAAACGGCCCCGGGGCAGGCTGGGAGATGTAGTTCCTGACTCTCCCGGAAGCGGAAGCGACGTCGGCAGAGGAGACGGAGCCGGGCTGCAAAGGAGCGTTGGCCGCTGCGGCTCTGCCTGGCTCGCGCGGGGCCGTTGGAGCCTCTCCCGGGCCGGAGAAGGGTTGGTGCCGTTGGGGCTCTGGGCATGCGCAGATCGCGGCGGGAGAGCCCTTCATTAACCGTGACCCCCGAGGAGCGGGCAGAGAAAGGGGGGGGGCTGAGATCCCCTCGGATTTACCGCTGCCCCCTCCCATGGGGACCCCCCTCCTCCCCCGTCCTGCCCCCTTTCTCCCTAGAGAGCCACGAGCAGCGCCCAGGGTGACCCCCCCTCCCCCAACCCCTGAGAAGTTCCCTGTCCCCCCCCCCCGATTGTGCCCCATTTTCTCTCCCCTTCGCCAGTGGCCAGTTCAGGTCTCAGGTTTGGGGGTTTCCCCCATTCCCACCTGCAGGGATTTGTCCTTGTGCGGGTGGGAAATGGTTCCCCCGAGTGATTCCTGAGCTGGGCAGAGGGTGAATGGGCAGAGGCTGGGGGGGCCCTGAGACAGGGACACCTCTGGGCTGGGCTGGGGTGGCCACTCTCTGCTGGCAACGGGGCCTGGGAAGGGCCAGGGAGGGGAGGGAGGAGCAAGTGTCCCCCATGGAGACGGTCCAGCCCCAGGTTTCCCAGTCCAGCTACTTCCCCTTCCCCCCCCCCCACTTGCTAGTCACATTCCCAGACCCCACTGCCAGCCCCTCCCCACTGATAGTGACTTTGTGACTCCAGCCCCACTCCTGTCCCCTGTGAGTGTGAGGCAAGAAGAATCTGTCCCATTCTGTTGTTGATTCAATATCCTTGTATAATTCCCTCCAATTTCCCCTCCTTTCTCTTGAATGGTGACATAAAATCTCCCCACAGGGACACCTCTGGGCTCTCATTGGGGCTGTGGGGGTGTCTGGGGACCCTGCCTGTGGGGTCTGGGTACTGGGGGGTGTCTGGGGGCTGCTAATAACCATGATCCTTCTCCCTGATCAGTTTGTGCCAGAGTCCTGGCTCCAAGCGCTGCCCGACATTCCCCAGCCACATGCCCTGTCACTGTGATAACTTTCTAGCCACTTATCAGACACTGTGAGCTGAAATCACTGATTTTTAAATTTCTCCCCTCTTGAAAACTGCAGAAACTTCCAGTTCCATTGGAAATATTCATCCCCCTCCACCCCCCAAATCCTTATCCTAGATCTGGGGGATGAGGGAGGTGGGAGGGGGGTCAGCACTGCCGCACAATGGTCTCTTCCACAGTATTCTGGACTCATTCTTTCTGAACTCTGGTTTCATTGAGAGCAATGTTAATCCAGAGTCACTGTATGGAAAGACAAGGAGTGACTCCGGATTGACAGTGGGGCAAATGAGATCAGCAATTCTCCCTGTGAGGAGGGGCTCTCATTAACTGCTCTCCAAAGAGAGCTAAAGGAGGGAAGCTGCTCAAATGCTCTGTCCCTCTCTGCTCAGGATACTGGGGTTCAGCTTCCTGGGTCAGATGCTGCAGCCTCTATTGTGATTGGGGAGACCAGGCTTGGCAGCTGCTGCTCCCCCAGTGGGGTTCTGTGCTGGGAAGTGATCTTAATTAAAGCTGCTTCTCTGCCCGGCCCAGGGGATGACTTTCTCCAGCTGGTCCTAGCCCCCTAGGGCAGCCCTGGGTCCTGTTAATACTAAATTCTGAGCCAGAGTCTCCAGGTAACTGAAAGACCTCAGGGAAAGTGCTGGGGACTGGCAAGAAAGTGACTCTGCACAAACAGCCCCTCCTCATTTCTCCTCCCAGTAGCAATTGCCAGGAGAAAATCCAGCCCTGGGAGAGCAAAGCCCCCAGGAATGGGACTTTCCCAGCCAGAGGGGCAGGAAGAGAGGACAGGGGAAGGAGAGACTGAAAGCGGCAGTGGGAGAAATGAGGGGGGAGAGATTTCCAGCTCTCTAGTCCACCCAGACACATGTATTGCTGCATCCCTGGGCAGAACCACTTTCCAGTGAACAAAACAAGGATCAGAGAGAGGAAAAGCCATTTCCTGACTCCATATTCCCCCTGCTGGGGTGTGGCTGCCGTGGGGTCAGTGTCCGAGGGAATCCCCCACAGTGACTCCTTTAGTTCTGCTCTTTTCTAGCCTTGTGTTCAGAGACTTTGTTACGGGGTGAGGGGAGGGAGAAGGGAGGTTAAAAATCTCTCTGTGGGCTTAACCTGGCAGGAGGGGCCAGGTCTACACTGTAATAAAGAGATCAGGCATTTTCCCAGGATGGCAGAATCTAGGATGTCTGTCATGATGTGAAATTAACTAAAGCCTGTTCTGAAACCCCCACAACTGCCCTTCTCACCCAGACAGGCTGCAGAATGACGTCCATGTTTCACTCCAGCTCATCCCATCCTCTCATGGGAGAGGGAAGAGAAATGGCTGCAGAGGAGCCTATTCAGGTAGAGATTATCGGGGGGTTGTTGGTAAATTCCTGCTGGAGGAGAGGGACAGCAAATACACCGGAGATGGAAAGGGTTGTGCAGTCTGGTTTGGAGGTTGGAGCGCAGGAAATGCACAGGGTGGAAAAGGGAGGAGGACAGAGTGTGGCAAACCTGCTGGGAGTTGTTTATTAAGTGCCCTAGATTCTAGGAACAGACCAATGAGATTAGGAGGTGGAAATGCCCTAATTTGTGAAACAGAAAATAACCCTCCTACATGGGGCTAGGAAAGCTGACCAGACTCCCAGTGCTGGAGCCTGACCTGACTGACCTGCGGCTGCTGTGAGATATGAAAGGGGCACCCAGCAGTGAGGTTTAGGGGAGATGCCCCTCCCTTCACATCCAGCTCCTCACAAGGTGGAGGGTGTTGGGTTTCCGACCAGGGAGAGCTCCCTGGTCCCTGCTAGGAGCTCCATCTCCTGTATCAGTCTGTGGCTAGTAGGTGTGTGATGGCTCTGCTGGGAGAGAGGAGGGGCTCCCTCTTCGTCCCCTCACCTTGGTGTTTCCAGGATGCTCTGAATGGGGTGGAGGTGGGACTCTGTTGACTGTGATCCACCCAGAGCTTCCATTTGTTTGGCTCCTCTCCTCCACGAATAGTGGGAGTGTGAGTGGGGCAACAGGTACTGAATGTTGGACTCCTGCTCTTTCAGGGGCCGGTGACTTTCGAGGATGTTGCTGTGTATTTCACCAGGAACGAGTGGGCTCTGCTGGACCCTACTCAGCGAGCCCTCTACAGAGACGTCATGCAGAAGAACTATGAGAATGTGACCTCGCTGGGTAAGGGTTCCTGTCCCCTCAGTTCTTGGAAGGGGAAATGAAGAGATAAAGTTCACGCCAGCCCCACAATGCCACCTCTACTCTGCCCTGTTTCTGCATCACCCCAATATGCCAGTGACACACATACTGCCACAGACCCTCCCCTGCTGCAGAACACTTTGGGAACAGAGCATAGGAGCAGTATCACAGTGTTAAATATCTCCTATTTGCTCCAGTAAACTTCTTTGAGATGGGGTGACCACATCATAGACTTTAAGGTCAGAAGGGACCATTATGATCATCTAGTCTGACCTGCACAATGCAGGCCACCGAATCTTACCTATCCACTTCTATAACAAACCCCTAACCTATGTCTGAGTTATTGAAGTCTTCAAATTGTGGTTTGAAGACCTCAAGCTGCAGAGAATCTTCCAACAAGTGACCTGTGCCCCACACTGCAGAGGAAGGCGAAAAACCTCCAGGGCCTCTGCCAATCTGCCCTGGAGGAAAATTCCTTCCCAACCCCAAATATGGCGATCAGTTAAACCCTGAGCATGTGGGCAAGACTCACCTGCCAGCACCCAGGAAAGAATTCTCTGCAGTAACTCAGATCCCATCCCATCACAGACCACTGGGCATACTTACCTGCTGATAATCAAAGATCAATTGCCAAAATGAATTGCCAAAATTAGGCTATCCCATCATATCATCCCTTCCATAAACTTATCAAGCTTAGTCTTAAAGCCAGATATGTCTTTTGCTCCCACTACTCCCCTTGGAAGGTTGTTCCAGAACTTCACTCCTCTAATGGTTAGAAACCTTTGTCTGATTTCAAGTCTAAACTTCCTATTGTCCAATTTATACCCATTTGTTCTTGTGTCCACATTGGTACTAAGCTTAAATAATTCCTCTCCCTCCCTAATATTAATCTCTCTGATATATTTATAAAGAGCCATCATATCCCCCCTCAACCTTCTTTTGGTTAGGCTAAACAAGCCAAGCTCTTTGAGTCTCCTTTCATATGACAGGTTTTCCATTCCTCGAATCATCCTAGTAGCCCCTCTCTGAACCTGTTCCAGTTTGAATTCATCCTTCTTAAACATGGGAGACCAGAACTACACACATTATTCCAGATGAGGTCTCACCAGTGCCTTATATAACGGTACTAACACCTCCTTATCTTTGCTGGAAATACCTCGCCTGATGCATCCTAAAACTGCATTAGCTTTTTTAACAGCCATATCACATCATGATCATCCTGTGATCAACCAATACTCCGAGGTCCTTCTCCTCCTCTGTTACTTCCAACTGATATGTCTCCAATTTATAACTAAAATTCTTATTATTAATCCCTAAATGCATGACCTTGCACTTTTCACTATTACTCCAGTTTACAAGGTCATCCAGATCTTCCTGTATGAGATTCCGGTCCTTCTCTGTGTTAGCAATACCTCCCAGCTTTGTGTCATCCGCAAACTTTATTAGCACATTCCTGCTTTTTGTGCCAAGGTCAGTAATAAAAAGGTTAAATAAGATTGGTCCCAAAATGGATCCCTGAGGAACTCCACTAGTAACCTCCTTCCAGCCTGACAGTTCACCCTTCAGTACGACCCGTTGTAGTCTCCTTTTACCAGTTCCTTATCCGGCTTTCAATTTTCATATTTATCCCCACCTTTTCCAATTTAACTAATAATTCCCCATGTGGAACTGTGTCAAATGCCGTACTGAAATCCAGGTAAATTAGATCCACTGCATTTCCTTTGTCTAAATAATCTGTTACCTTCTCAAAGAAGGAGATCAGGTTGGTTTGGCACGATCTACCTTTTGTGAAACCATGTTGTATTTTGTCCCAATTACCATTGACCTCAACGTCCTTAATTACTTTCTCCTTCAAATTTTTTTCCAAGACCTTACATACTACAGATGTCAAACTAACAGGCCTATAGTTACTCGGATCACTTTTTTTCCGTTTCTTTAAAATAGGAACTATGTTAGCAATTCTCCAGTCATACAGTACAACCCCTGAGTTTACTGATTCATTAAAAATTCTTGCTAATGGGCTTGCAATTTCATGTGCCAGTTCCTTTAATATTCTTGGATGAAGATTATCTGGGCCCTCCGATTGTCCCATTAAGCTGTTCGAGTTTGGCTTCTACCTCAGATGTGGTAATATCTACCTCCATATCCTCATTCCCATTTGTCATCCTTCCATTATCCCTAAGCTCCTCATTAGCCTTATTAAAGACTGAGGCAAAGTATTTATTTAGATATTGGGCCATGCCTAGATTATCCTTAACCTCCATTCCATCCTCCGTGTTTAGCGGTCCCACTTCTTCTTTCTTTGTTTTCTTATTATTTATATGGCTATAGAACCTTTTACTATTGGTTTTAATTCCCTTTGCAAGGCCCAACTCTACATGGCTTTTGTCCTTTCTCACTTTATCCCTACATGTTCTGACCTCAATAAGGTAGATTTCCTTGCTAATCCTGCCCATCTTCTACTCCTTGTAGGCTTTCTGCTTTTTCTTAATCACCTCTCTGAGATGCTTGCTCATCCACCTTGGTCTACAACTCCTGTCCGTGATTTTTTCCCCCTTTCTTGGGATGCAGGCTTCTGATAGTTTCTGCAGCTTTGACTTAAAGTAATTCCAGGCCTCCTCTGCCTTTAGATCCACAAGTTCTTCAATCCAATCCACTTCCCTAACTAATTTCCTTAATTCTTTAAAGTTAGTCCTTTTGAAATCAAACACCCTAGTCCCAGCAGGGTGTTTATCCTTCCATCTAGTTTGAACTGAATTAGCTCATGATCACGCGAACCAAGGTTGTCCCCTACAACCATTTCTTCTATGAGGTCCTCACTACTCACCAAAACCAAATCTAAAATGGCATCCCCTCTTGTTGGTTCTTCAACTGTGTGGTGAAGAAATCCATCAGCTATCACATCCAGAAAAATCTGAGCCCTATTATTGTTACTAGCACTTGTCCTCCAGTCTATATCTGGGAAGTTAGTCTCCCATGATCACACAATTCCCATTAGTGTTTACTTCATTAAAAACATTAAAGAGGTCTCTATCCATATCCAAATCAGATCCTGGTGGTCTGTAGCACACCCCAAGCACTATCTCAGGGGAGGCTCTAGTAGCTTTCTTTCCCAGTGTGATTTTTGCCCAGATAGACTCTGTCTTATCCATTCCATCACTTCTTATTTCTTTACAGTTAACTTCATCATTGATATACAGTGCTACTCCACCACCTTTGCCTTTATTTCTGTCTTTCCAAAACAGCACATACCCTTCAATACCTGTACTCCAGTCATGATCTACTATTCCACCATGTTTCTGTTATCCCTATAATATCCGGTTTCACTTCCTGCACCAGTAGCTCTAGTTCCTCCATTTTGTTACCTAGGATCCTCGCATTAGTGTACAGACATCTTAATTCCTGCTGTTTGGCTTCACTGACATTCTTTCCCCGGGGGTTAGGCACAGACATTCTACCACCAGCATCACCTATTAGACTGGTATCTACACTACCCTTCCTCCTTATGTCCATTCTTCTGCCCACGGCTGTATCCTCTCTTACTTTGTTTTCTTCCCTCTCAATGTTAAATTCCGGCGTGGAGATTACCTGGACATCTCCCCCAAATTCCTAGTTTAAAGCTCTCTTAATCAGTTGTGCCAGCCTCCATCCTAGAAGTCTATTTCCCTCCTTACTCAGGTGGAGTCCATCCCGAGAGAACAGTCTTCTGTCCATGAATGCTTCCCAGTGGCTGTACGTCCCAAAGCCCTCCTTATAGCACCACTGCCTGAGCCATCTGTTGGTCGCCATAATCTTCTCACACCTTTGTTGCCCTTCTCTGGGAACCGGCAGAATTCCACTGAAGATCACTTGAGCCTCGATTTCCTTAAGCGTCTTCCCCAGCTAGCATAGTCTCCCTTGATACGTTCCAGCGAGAATCTAGCCGTATCATTTGTTCCCACATGAAGGACAATCAACAGATTCTTTCCCGCTCCCGTTAGGATCCTTTTCAGCCTCAGGTCCACATCCCATATCTTAGCACCTGGCAGACAGCACACCCTTCTGTTCTCCAGATCAGCTCTAGTTACAGGCCTGTCTATTCTTCTTAGTCAGGAGTCCCCAATCACGTAGACCTGCCTTTTCCTGGTGACAGTGTGATTCTCCGGTCTATCCCCTGCTCCCACTGGCTGCAAGTCCTCTCGATTCCTATTCACCCTTGCAATCCTCCGCAACCCTTCCCGTATCCTCCTGGGGCTCATATTTGGTGTTGTCTCCATTGACTCTTCCCCTCTTCCTGTAGGACTAGCAGCTCTTCTCTTTTTCCTTGCCCTCTCACCTTCAGCAACCACCTGCTGTGCCCCTTCTTCATTTTCCAACTCTGCAAACCTGTCCCTGAGCTCTATTTCTCCGTCACTGGCCCGTCTTTTCCTCTGCCTGGTTCTCTTAGTCACATGCTTCCACTGTTCACTTTCCTCACCCAGCAGTCTCCCCTCAGAGTTCTTTGGTCCTGCTTCCATCTGCAAGTCTGAGCTTATCCCTTCAGCCTCCTCATGTCTTTGCTCCATCATCGGCTCGAACCGCCTTCTAAACTTGACCAGAGTTTCCACCTGCATTGGCCTGCTAAACCCAGGGTTGTGAATTCAATCCTTGAGGAGGCCACTTAGGGATCTGGGGCAAAAATTGGTCCTGCTAGTGAAGGCAGGGGGCTGGACTCGATGACCTTTCAAAGTCCTTTCCAGTTCTAGGAGATTTGTATATCTCCAATTATTACCTTTATTACCTATTACCTTTATCAGCTCTATCAGGTGGCACTTCATGCAGACAAAACTCTTTTCAGGTACCCCCTCCAGGATCGTGTACATGCTGCAGCTTCCACATCCAGTCATCCTCATTGTGTCTTTCCCTGCTGCCTCTGTATCGGTCATAGCCTTCCCACCTAAAACCTGTTAGTCCAAGAAACACAAAACAAAACAAACCCCCAAAAGGCACCAGAACACTGGCAGACCACCACCCACTCCCTTCACTAACCTGTCAGTTCCTCTGCCTAGGTCTCTTAGTCTCCCAAGTAAACTCCCTCTGAAACTCCCCTGTTTACAGCTCTGTTTGCTGGCTGCTGTGCCGCTGCAGCTGTCTATGCATCTGCACACAGTGTTCGAGATGTGGGCGTACCATGGGTTTATATACAGGCAATATAATATTTTCTGTCTTTTTATCTATCCCTTTCTTAATGATTCCCAACATTCTGTTTGCTTTTTTCACTGCTGCTGCACATTGAGTGGATGTTTTCAGAGAACTATCCACAGTGACTCCAAGATCCGTCTCTTGAGTGGAAACAACTAATTTAGACCCCATCATTCTGTATGTATAGCTGGGATTATGTTTTCAAATGGGCTGCACTATGTGCTATCCTGTCATTTAGTTCTGCTGAGATCCTGCATTCAGTAATATCCCTGCCCTTCCTGTTCCCTTTCTCCACTGAACCCCACCAGCCCATGCTTCCTGTTTCCAGCTTCCCCAGGACTCTTCCATTGTCTCTGTCTCTGGACCTCTCTGTGAGCAAGAAGCAGCGCCGGGGAGACTTGCCCTTTCTCTGGAGTCTTTGATTTCTGGAACATGGATTTACTTTCTGTGTGTTTTAGGAGACTCTTTGAAATTGAGTGTCTGTGACATTAAGCACAGTACAATCTGGACTGTTGAACAGCTGTGTCCCCTCAGTTCCCCAGGCTGGGGTGCCTTTTACACTGCTCTACTGTGAGAGCAGCCACTCCTGGGCAGTTCACACGCAGTCTCCAGCATGTAACTCACTCCCAGCTACACAGTACTGAGTGCTGCTAGTCAGTGACTCACGAGTTACAGTGCAGCACAGGAGAACCCCAGAAAATTCTCTGCTCCCAGACTTCCCCCAGAAATGTGCATCTTTCGCTGTCCAGCACACTACTGAACAATGCAAGCTCATATGAAGTCTGTCATTTCATCAGTGGAAAATGACATGCGCCAGCCTTGTTATCCCAGATGGAGTTTCCAACACACTTTAATCCAACCACACTGGTTACATAAAGAATAAAATAAGATTGTTAACTATAAAAAAAAATATTTTAAGATACAGATAATGAGGCATAAAGCTCAGAATTGTTTACAAAAGAAATGCAAGATAAAACACAAACTAATGTCTAAGTTAACAAGCTGTGAAACAAGGCAAATGTTTCTCTCGCCATGTGCTGAGACAGGCTGGTTTTCCTTTCAGCCAGGACTCGGCCTAACCCACCCCTGCCGCCCACGTTCAGCTCTTCAGGAGTTGTCATGAGCAGAGGGAAAGGGGAGAGAGAGAGTCTGAAGCATTTTGCTCACCTCTTTTTATGATTCTGTCCTTTGTACTAGAAACAACTTCAGTTCTCAGCTGAGTCATGGTGCCAGGCTGTCTGTCGGAGATATGAGAATTGTGAGGGAAAGTCTACAGAAAGAGCTTTGGAGCTTTGCTCAAGCTAGTAGGCCTGAAGTATTAGCTGAGCTTGCTTCTCTGTGTAAAGGGCATAGAAAGGCAAAGTGGAATGGAAAATCCCCCAGATTGGGGAACAAGTGAAGCCAGGGGGCTGGACTCGATGATCTTTCAAGGTCCCTTCCAGTTCTAGGAGATTGGTATATCTCCAATTATTTATTTTAATTTAAATCCCCCAAATTGGGGAACCAGTGGCTTTGTGTGCATAAGGGGCCTAAGTAGGTGAAGTGGAAAGTCCCCAAACACACTGATTTGCAGTAACCGAGCTTCTGAAACATAACCACAATGGAAGTGTTAGAAAAGTCAAACCACAAACTAGACTAGGAATAACAATAACAGGAAAGGCCGAATATGGAAAACTGATTGTTCAGCTTGCTTTTGAGCTGCATCATATTTTGCAATATATTCCAAATAAGGAAATTAACGTGCAACGTATGTGTCATTGTTTGGGGTTTTAAGCTTTAAAAGGCTTGTGTGATTTTTAGCTCAGGGGGACAGTATTCCAATAGCTGTCGCCCCTGCACTTTTAACCAAGAAAAGAGCCTCAGGCTGAGCTGATTCAAAATCAATCGTGTGGTTGTTTTCCACAACAGCTTCAATAGGTCCCTATGATGGAATGTCAATGTCTTCACACCTTCCCCCTGCAGGAGAATGGCTGTTTGACCAGCTGTTTGCCTGGCTGTCTCTGAGGAACTGCTCTGTGGGTGTTCCCCAGAATTGTAACTTTTTCCGTAATCTCATACTGTAAAATCTCATAACTTTACAGATAGTGTTACTACACATTTTAACAGGAGGATAATATTCAGTAGATTATGCATTTTCAAATGATATCTCACAAGCCATACTGTGTACAAAATTGATAATTTTCTAGAAGAGTGAACATAGGGGTGTAGACTGACACAGTGTCTGTGTGTGTGTTCCCAGCACATATGTGGGTATTTCAATCCCTCATAAGCATAGTGTTCGGCATCTTCAAGGACCTGGGGAACTAGTCCTGGAAATTCACTGATTTACCAAGTGTGACACTGTATGGAATTGTGAGACACTTTGGTATTAATAATAAAATAATATAATCTTATCAAATTGCAATGAATCATGCTAGATATGCCATGTAAGGTGTCAGGGGAAATGTTATGATTTTCCAAGTATGATCATTTTGTTTCTGTGTTTGTATCACCTTTGTATTGTGAGTTATAGATATGTAGGGTATATCTGTATTTCCAGACTTGGGTAGTGTTTCTGGGTGACACCCCCAGACATATTGGCATCAACACTGCCTAGCCTGTTTGATGGCCCATTGAGGGTCATCATCTGTACAATGAGCCCATGGAAAGGACCAAGAGGATACACCTATTGCGTCAGCAAGACATGCCGGGATATGCCTGTGTAATGAGAACTTCAAGGCTTTTCCATGCCACGTCCTGTGAATCTTGTGTTTGGGACACAGGAAGTACAAGCCACATGGCAAAAGGAATATAAAGGGCAGCTGCAACTTCTCCATTTTGTCTTCAATCCCCTTGCCTGCCTCTGGAGCAACTTCTCTACAAACTGAACCATGGAACAAGACTGAATGACCCATCCAAGCTATGGATGTGTTCCAGACGGACTTCCAAGCCAGCAACTCACCAATACTGCTAAGAACCTGATATATCCATTTTGGAATGTATCTGACTGCTTTTCCATTTAACTTCTTTCTGTCTTTCTTTCGTTTAAACCTTTAGTTTAGATGCTAAAGGATTGTCTGGAAGGATGGAATTTTGGGTAATATCCAAACCTATACTGACCTGGTGATGTGGCTGACCTTTGGGGTCAGAAGATCATTTTGTTTATGTGAGCAGAGTTTTGAAATAACCTCTCACTGTACTGGGCCTAAGTGCTGATTAGGAGTCAGAGAACTGGGATGCAATAAAGGGGGCTGTGTGATTTCTTTTTTCAGCTTCTCGATAACCCTAGTGGGGATCAGAAGCACAGTTGGTGACTGGTCAGTGAGTTTAACTTCAGTGTTAACCAGCAGTTTTGGGAGCATCTGCTCTCCCTTTTTCAGCCTGCCCTAACTTTGGCATTTTCAGTGAGAACTGACCCTGGCCCACCAGGTCACACTAAGCACTGAAGTTAAATTAATAGAATGTTTTTTATGACAAAGTCTTATGAAATCACCTGAACTCCTTTGTTTTCTTTCATCTGAGCAGGGTTTCCTGTTATCCAGCCTGATGTGATCTCCCAGCTGGAACAAGGGGAAGAGCCATGGGTCTCAGACCTCCAGGGTTCAGAGGAAAGAGAGATCCTGAGAGCTCCCTACACAGGTGAGGAAACATTAAACCACCCAGAATCTGTAAGTGCCTGAAGGAAACATCTGGGATGCCCAACAAAGCCCTTGGGAGGTCTCTCAGTTCATTATTGTCCCTAGCAGGGGTCGTATCCTCAGGGTAAATATAGCTCATGGCTTCCTATAGATCCTAGCAGACACCAGGCAATAGCTTCCTCCCTTCCCCCTGCGTATTTGGATGGGATGTGAAGGCTGAATTCATCCCCCTCCTCTCTCCTATTTGGGGGAAGAGTTTGGGGGAGTTCAGCTCCTGATTTTTATTTGACCTGTCTTCAGCACTTGTTTTGGTTTGGTCTTCTCCTTTCCATCCCTGTTTGAGGTTTCTGTCTCTGTCACAGCAGGTGATGCAATGGCATGTGAGAAAGAGGAGCAGAATTTTCAGCCTGAAAATGTCGAGCCAGTGGGTAAAAACAGAGCATTATCACAAAGATCGAAAAGGAATGTGTCCAGGAGTCCTGAGCAGGGAAACTCCTGGGAGATTCAGCACAGACCAGAAAGAGAGCAAGGAAACCAGCCAGGGGAGAAAGTGGATAAATTTATTTTCTGTTGGGGAACTCAGAAGGTCCTCATGGAACCCACAACACAACAGGAAATCCTCAGGCGAAAGAGAAAAAATACATGCCCGGAGTGTGGGAAAAACTTCATTCACGGATCAAACCTTTCTGTTCATCTGAGAATCCACACAGGGGAGAGACCCTACAAATGCCGTGAGTGTGGGAAAACCTTCAATCGCAGCTCACACCTTATTGCCCATCAGAAAATCCACACAGGGGACAGGCCCTATAAATGCTGTGAGTGTGGAAAATGCTTCACTGAGAGTTCAGACCTTTCTGTACATCAGAGAATCCACACAGGGGAGAGGCCCTTTGAATGCCGTGAGTGTGGGAAAACCTTCAATCGCAGTTCACACCTTATTAGGCATCAAACAATCCACACAGGGGACAGGCCCTACGAATGCAGTGAATGTGGAAAATGCTTCACTAGCAGCTCAAACCTTTCTCAACATCAGAGAATCCACATAGGGGAGAGGCCCTTTGAATGCCGTGAGTGTGGGAAAACCTTCACTTACAAATCAGGCCTTTCTAGACATCAGAGAATCCACACAGGGGACAGGCCCTATGAATGCAGTGAGTGTGGGAAAACCTTCAATCGCAGATCAGGCCTTTCTAGACATCAGAGAATCCACACAGGGGACAGGCCCTATGAATGCAGAGAGTGTGGGAAAACCTTCACTCAAATATCAGCCCTTTCTGTTCATCAGAGAATCCACACAGATGAGAGGCCCTATGAATGCAGTGAGTGTAGGAAAAGCTTCACTCACAGATCAGACCTTTCTAGACATCAGAGGATCCACACAGGGGAAAGATCCTACGAATGCCGTGAGTGTTGTAAAACCTTCAGTCGCAGCTCGCACCTTATTAGTCATCAAACTATCCACACAGGGGACAGGCCCTATGTATGCAGTGAGTGTGGGAAAACGTTTACTCAAAGATCAGCCCTTTCTGTTCATCAGAGAATCCACACAGGGGAGAGGCCCTATGAATGCAGAGAGTGTAGGAAAACCTTCACTCACAGATCAGCCCTTTCTAGACATCAGAGGATCCACACAGGGGAAAGATCCTACGAATGCCGTGAGTGTTGTAAAACCTTCAGTCGCAGTTCACACCTTATTAGTCATCAAACAATCCACACAGGGGAGAGGCCCTATAAATGCAGAGAGTGCGGGAAAACCTTCAATCACCGCCCACACCTTATTACCCATCAGAGAATCCACACAGGGGAGAGGCCCTATAAATGCTGTGTGTGTGGAAAATGCTTCACTAAAAGTTCAGCCCTTTCCAGGCATCAGAGAATCCACACAGGGGAGAGGCCCTATGAATGCAGTGAGTGTGGGAAAACCTTCTCTTGGCACTCAGCCCATGTTAACCATCAGAGAATCTGCAAGGGAGATCAACATTGTAAAAATCTCTAGGGCTATCAAGACTTCCTTTTCTTTAATACTTTTCCTGATTCCCACATAGTAACTTTTAAAGCTCTTTGAACTGTTTGCAGCACCGTTATCCCTCAGCTTGTCCAGATGAGTGGCCCATTTTTGCCTTTCGCAGTTCGCCCTCTTTTGAGATGGACCTATTTGTTCTTTCTATTGTCCCACAAGTAACTGGACTGTGCCCTTCCTATCAGGAACCAGGGAGCGTCACGTTTATACCATTCCTCCTATTGCAAAGTTATTGTTAGAGTCACCAGTGATACAGATTATATCCTTACCAGTTGTTCTCACATTGCTCTGGGTTGTGCTGAAGAGCAGTTATAGTGGGGAATTTTTCAAATTATATGTAAACGAAGAGGAGCAGGGGCAGGAAAAAAGTATAATTACAGCTTCTGTGACACTGGAAGGAGATGGGGTGACTCAGAGATTCCCTCCTTCCCCATCACTGCAGATCTGTTACCTTTTGCCTGAGCCAGGCAGAGTTTATCTTCATCACATTCTATCCATCCACTTCATAAGTGTCATGTGCTTGCAGATGATGTTTTGACTTCTTTAATCCTATATCAGAGTCGCTATGACTGGAGATGAAAGTGTCAAAGTCCTGGGAGGGGAATTCAAATGGATCCCAAATACAGTGTGATCATTCAGAGTTTAAATTCCAGGTTCCATCTATTGTAAAGCCACTTCTGGCAAGAGGTCTGTTTTTCCCTCATTATGGGGATGCTACGATACTAAAAAATTTGTAAATAACATAACTGACTATGGAGACAGGGATGAGGGAAGCAGGTTTGAATGGATCAGAGGACAATGTGATGGGAGACTCTCTTGTCCCGATTCTGAATAATCAGATGTAACCTGCTCTGGAATTTCACTTGACACTTTCTTTGTCATGTATTCTCTCTCTGTGATGTGGGTTTCTATCTTTCCTGAAGGCTGTTTGGTCACCCAATTGGATATTAGTTCAGTTTGGTAGGATGTAGCTCAGATTTATTGAAGAATTTAAGACAATGACTCTTTGCTAAAGTCCTCATTTATGATTTCAGCTTTGCTTTTTCCCCATCCCTCCGTGATGACATGGAGAAAGCTGAAGTGCAGTTCTATCAACAGGAGAGAACTCTCTAATTTACTGGACAGGCTAACAAAGAAACAGCAGTGATTTAAAATCTCCACTCAGAAATGGTGAACAGCAGCAGAACCCCAACTAACTGAAGGAAGTGCATCTGATCACAGTGTATTTCAGTTGTTTAAGGCAATATTGTCTCCGATGATCTGAGAAGAGAATTCCATGGTAAGCGGTTTTGAACTAGGCAAAATGCCCATGTGTTTGGTTCCCAAAGCATTTGTAACCCAGGCCCTACAGAAGATCTCTCCTAGCTAATCCTATGCTTTGGGAAATGCAGCCTTTCATGACACAGATGTTGAGGAAATAGAAGCGGAGTTTTTGTCAAATTTATCCTTTGTAGGTGCTAAAGATGTGTATAAAATGAAACCAGTGTTGAAAATGTAATAGCTTCAGCAAAATAGCCATGTTTGAATAGAATCTCCAGCTCTGGTAACTAACGAAGATTCTGATCCCAGGCCTGTATCCATTCGCTTCCCTGGACCTGTGCCACTGAATTAAAGAAAAGCTGGGCATGTTTCAGGAAGCCATTCCTCATTGACACTGCTGAGATTTTAAGTGGTTTTGTAAAGGATTCTACTTCAGAGAAGTGTAACTTTACCCTATCCAAGACCAAGGATTTGGAAAGAGCTGAGGTTGAAAGAGTCCACACTCAGTTCTTGGTTTCCACCCCAGTAAAGGAAGCTATGGTGACCCAAGGAAAATTGTTTGTACAACTCCACTTCCTAGTTCAGTGTCACTGATTACACTTCCAAAGTATGCCAGGGTTAGATTGAGAACAGTCATCCTTCACTGTTTGAATGCAAAGAGAGAGTGCTTCATAGGACAGTCCTTCCCTGTGATCCCAAACTGGCTGCCTGGTTGGCACTGCTATAACAGATGCTCTAAGGCAATGGAAGAGATTTCTCCCATCAGACTTGATTAGTCCAGCCCCCGCAAGCGGCGGTGGCTATGTTGGTAGGAGAAGCTCTCCTGCTCATGTAGCACTGTCTACACAGAAGGTTAGGGCTGTGTAACTATGTTGCTCAGCTGTGTGGATTTTTCACACCCCTAAGCAATATAGTTATCCCGATAAATATTTTTAGTGTAGACCAGAGAGGTTTCTCTTGTGTTTTATGCATCTATATTACTTCTCTACCTCCTCCTACTTTGAAAGATTAAAAAGTGTGAAAAGAGAGGTATTTTTCTCCATGATGCAAACATTCGGACATAGAAGACCCCTTCTACCAACACATATGGCGGAAGATCCTGAGATATATGAACTCACAGAAGTGGTTGGGACCTACGTTGGGACAAACCACAATAAGAACCAAGGTTCAGTTGATGGCAATGGGGATTAAAAGAAAACTAACATATATGAAAAGAATTTGTGATCTTTGAATATGTTATTGTTACCAATTAAAATGAAATTATAGGTGAAGTTATTGGTTAAAGAATAAGAGACTGTGATAATGTGAATTATTTTGGAAAACTGAAAGTTGTCTTGTTTTTGTGTTTTGTTAGTCGTACAGGAAATGATGGCTAATCTTGAAAAGTTAATTAGATTAAATTTACCGTGGTTCCTCAACTGTAGCTACAGCTCTAGTACCCATCAATCCAAAGACTGAGAGAAATGGAGAGTTCCAACAATTGTCCTTTTAGTATCTTATTGTTCCTCTCTCTGTTTTTTGTGCTGGCCTTTCTATTCTATCATTTTCTGCCTTTGTTTAGTGGTAACAATTGGTTTCCATCACTCACGTTTGTTTGTTTAAATCTCTATCCGTTGTGAAATAAATTTTTTGCTTGTTCGATAACTGTACTCAGGTGCTGTGTGAGATACAGTAGCAATGGTCCACAGTAAAACTAGTAACCTGGGATACGTGGGGAAGAGAGGATCTGGGATTTCACCGAGTATCTGGTGATCCAGGCTGGCCCCAGAGGGGGACACATTGAAGGAACTCAAGGGTTAAGGTGGCTGCTGTAGCTCAGAGGAGGGTCCTTGAGTTCCAGCAGGCTGGTGAGTTTGGTCACTAACATCCAGCTGCCAAATGCAAAACTCCCTCTTCCTTGTGGCAGGTGGCAACAAGGAGACTCACAGCCCTCAGCTCCCTGAGAAGGGTCACAATGTGTCTCTGTGTTGATCCACCTGTCAAATTCACACAGGGAAAGCTCCCGATAGCACAAAACTCTGCCCTATGAAATCATGGAACGTGCTTTTCGCTCTGTGAAAGCATGTAAAGAATCCAAGCGCTGGAGGACAGGATTTGGGTCCAGAGCGACCTAGACAAATTGGAGGATTGGGCCAAAACAAATCTGAGGAGGTTCAACAAGGAGAAGTGCAGAGTCCTGCACTTAGGACGGAAGAATCCCAGGCACTGCCACAGACTGGGGACTGACTGAGTGAGGGGGGTTTGATAGCAGCCTTCAACTACCTGAAAGAGCAGCAGTGTGGGCTTTCTCCTGGCCACTTTTGCTGGGCTGGGCTAGGCAGGCAGCCTGGAGGCCTTTCTAGAAGAGAACTGGGAACTGAGTTAGAAAAACCAATGTGAAAACCAGAACCTCAGGTTTAGACTCATTTATTTATAATATTAAATCTTCAATTCTAGTGTCACAGTCAATACAATTGCTTCAGCCTGATAGTTGCCCAAAGGGAAACTTAACTTCTCTCCAAGGGGAGTGGGGAGAAAACACTTTTCAGAGTCCAAGAGAGACAAGGCGGGTGAGGGTAAGAGCTTGCAGAGGACCAACCTCTGTTGGTGAAAGAGACAAGCTGTGGAGCTAACCCCACACACTTCTTCAGTTCTGTGTAGCCTGGAAGGTCGTCTCTTCCATAACCAGCAGTTAGAACATAAGAACAGCCACACTGAGTCAGACCAGTTCATCTAGCCCACTCTCCCGAAAGTGGCCAATGCCCGGCGCCCCAGAGGACCCCTGGGACCAACATGGATACACCACCACAAACAAGGTTAAAAGTCAATGCACATGGAGAAGGATCTTGTGTTTCATTCCTTATGTCCTAGTCCCATCATGTGGCCATTTCCTTTTCTTCCTTTCTGTTAAAAGCTTTGGTGTTTTGCACAGAAACATTACCGGTATTTCCCTAGGAGAGACCCAGGAGTGGGGGCTGCATTCCTATGCCAAACAGTCACTGGAAGGGGGCAGACAAAGGCCTTTAGGACGAGGCATCCGTCACTGTCAAAAGATCATCTCCCTCCTGCAGGTCACTGGCAGCCTGAATTTGTTCCTTATCCTCCCAGAGTCTGGGGGCCGGAATCAGCACTACCCAGCCCCTCCGTGTATAGCAGGAACAAACACAAACCTGGTCTTTAAAACAAGCTGTCGCCTTCCTTCTCAGGGAAGATTTTTCTGTGATTGAAGTTGAGCTTCAGTTCCCCTCTCCTAGGGCTGGGGTGGGTGTGGGGCCAGCTCCCAATGAGCTCTGTTTTCACCTTTGCCCCCTTTGAGTCACTCTGGGATGGTAACTCTGCCCCCAGCTCTCAGGCAGCTTCCAGCCCATCCACCCTGCTCACTATCTCTGTGGTCATGTGTCACTCCCTCTGCCAGCACACAGAGCCTGCAGGAAAGCTACTCCTGCCAGACGCATTGGTGGTATAGTGGTGTGCGTAGGTGTCTTCCAAGCAATTCATCTGGGTTTGATTCCCAGCCAATGCAATAATGGCTTTTCTCTTCTGTTGTTTCCTCATCTGGAAGTGGTTTAATTTCAGTCACATTGTGTTACAATCACATTATCTATAGAATGAGACAATAAATGTGTCGAAGTCCAGCAGGTCATACAGGATGGAGGCACACAAGGGGCTGGAATGTGTCATCTGAGAAAGACAGAACACACGGAAACCTGCATCTCCCATCCCCTGGCCTTGCGTGTTATGATTCCAGCTGCGTGAGCTGTTTGTAGGATGTTCCAGCATGATGGGGACATGAAGTTTTGAGTCAGTTTTTGCTCCTGCAGTTTCCTTTGCTGTTATAATTATAATGACATGAACAACAGGGAGTCAAAATAAACATAAACCCCAAATTGCAATACAGGTGGGGAAAGAGACGATCACGGTTAAGCCAAATACGTCAAAATAAAAATTAATACTAAAAAAGGGGAGGGGGGAAGAGATCAGGTATGTGGAGATCCCCTTGATATTTCAGTGCACATTGTTAGAATCAAAGTTCAGACTTGACACTGGAAAACTACCTGTCTCTCTGAACACCTGTGATGAGCAAGATGGAGTTGGGACACCTGTTCTGCTTCAATCATTTATTGTCTCTCTGTTCTCTCCTTCTCCCCGCAATTCCTCATCTCCAATGTCTCTGCCTTTCTCCTCTTGCTCCCTCTCCCCTGCCCTTTCCAGGAACTCACAGTCTACAGCATTTAGGACAAGCCAGAGCTCCCATGTTCTGCACATGAGCCTGTGTCAGAGGACGTGTGACCCAGGTCAGAACCAGTCACCGGATCAATATGACCCTTTATGAGCGACTTCTCTGCCTGCTCTGCAATTTACATCTCCCCTTTTCCCTCCACCACCCACAAACAGGGTGGGGTACAGCTCTGACAGAGGCCTAACAGGAGAAATTTCAGCCCAAAGACAAATTTGTGTGAAATGTTGAGAAATGAAGAGCCCCCCAAATCCCCAGAACTCTAGTGTCACCCCCATGGCACCAGCACAGGGAACCCAGTGAGATGGGGTTACAGAATACAAGGGGGGGAGGCAGCAGGGAGAGAGGTGACAGGGAATCTCTCTTTTTCTTTCTCTCGTCACTTTCTGTTCTTCTCTTTCCTTCCAGGAACTGCAGTCACAGCAGGGAGGGGTTTGTCTCCGTGTTTGTCACGGAGGTGGTGGAAGTGATGGATTCTGTGACTTCCTGCAACCTCCGTGACTTCTGCAGTGGCCACAGTGGCTGACTCCAGGGCCACTCAATCAACTGGCTCCAGGGACCACCCAAGCAGCAGCCAGTGCGGCAAGCCCGGGGACCACTTGACCAGTGGTCCCGAGGGCAGCAGGAGCAGCCACAGCTTGGTGGCCTCTGGCAGCACTTCTGGGGTGGCCAGAGCAGTAGCTGGCCCCATGGGGCTCCCCCCTGCCCCAGCAGCAGCTGGAGTGGCAGCGACTCTTAGGGCTTCTCCCCTGGTAGCTGGTGCTCATTATCCATCAAATAAATCAACACGCTTCCCCCTGCAAGTGGATTTAGCCCGGGACCCTCAGAGTCAGCAGCTGTTACGCCCCCACTGAGCTCTCTGGTCAGGTGTCTTAGTGCCGGGAGCCTCCGATGTAGATAGCGTTTTTGCACCAGGGGGGCTGAAATTTTGGACTAGACATTGTAGCTCCACTGTTATTTTACTGAATTGCTTCAAAACAGCAAGTGTAGAAAGTCTCCTAAGTGCCAGGCTCTCTGCCATGGAAACAGCTGCCCCTGCTCTGCAGGAGTCTGTGCGTTCCACCCCGCAACGTACACACCTGCTCTGCACTGAAGGGGGGTCAGACAGTGATGGTAACGCAAATCTTCAGACTATTAACCAAGGTCCCTTTCTTTAACCCAGGACATGCCAGTCACCTGTTAGCCATGGTGTTATCTTCATCTTCAAATACCTCTCAGGACATTTAACAGAGGGAGTGAAACCCCCTCCCCTGAATGGCTCCCTGTTGAGGCGTTGTACCGTACCTGCCCCTGGAGACTGTCTGGTTTTATACTCTTAGAGCTTTTTCTCTTCAAACCCCTTATCCCAATCTCTGGGCCAACCTCCGCATTTCAGAGTTTAGAATTTATTCTCATCACCCGCCTATGACACTTTCCATGTGAATTGGGCAAAGGAAGTGGGGGAAGCTCCATGGCTAATGAAAACCAATGCTCTGGGTGAGGCCTGAACTCACACCCACAGCTGTATTTCCCCCTGCATGAGCCACTATGGGTGCTTCTTAGACAAACTTGGGCCGTAGGTGGTTATGTGTGTCTGTGCTTCACGACTTTGGCTGCTCTGTGAAAAGCTGATGGTTCAAACAGAAGCTGGTGGGTTTTTGTTTTGTTTTAAGCAATTAGAGTCTAGTACATTTTAACAGGCAGAAAATGTCCTATTCTGGTCTAGCCCCATTTGACTCCTTCTGTCCATCTTCTTCCTTCCCCCTCAGTGTCTTTCCTTCCCCATTGGGGACATGCAGAGATGAACCCCAGTCAGTCTGTGTCACAGAGAGTCTGTATCTCCTAAGGAATGTGAGTGAAGGATTCCGGCTGAATTAACGCCGCTCACCTGGGTTAGAAACATTTGTTTCTTTCGAGCACATAGTGGGAAATGGAACATTAATTCAGACCCAGGAGGCAAGGCAGAGGCTTCATGATCTTGATCTCCATGAAGGGAGAGAGGATCCCCAGGAAGGAACAGAGCTTCCTTTAGACTCAAGCTGGGTCTCCTGGAAGTTGGAAAAGACCCTTGGTCACTGAGGATCTCATGGGATCGTGCTGCTCCAGAGGCTCGAGAGTCCTGGGTGAGGGGAGGGTGTCACTGCACAGTCTGAAATGGAAGGGAGGACCCTGGAAGGGAAGGGGAGGAACAGAAAATGGAGAGGAATGAAACAGAATAAAGGCCTCTTCTCTCTCCCATCCCCAACCCAGCAAGAACTGTTATCAGTGGGGAAACTCCCCACGATGAACGGCAGAGACCACAGAGACATTTGCCTCATGCTGAGAAGTAAGGTGACCAGACACTAAGTGTGAAAAATCAGAGACTTTCACCGGTGGTATAGTGGTGAGCATAGCTGCCTTCCAAGCAATTGACCTGGGTTTGATTCCCAGCCAATGTGATGATTCCTCCACTGGGAATTGGTTTAATTTCAGTCACGTTGTTTCAGTTTATCAATGGAATGAGAGAATCAGTGTGATCATCTAGTCCGACCTGCTGCACCTTGCAGGCCAAAAGACCCACCCACCCACTCCTGTAATAGACCCAGGAGGGGAGGCAGCTCCGTGCTCTGCCCCTACCCCAGGCAGCACATGGAGGCCTCTGCTCCCCTCCCCCAACGGGTGTGCAGAGATGTGCCAGCAGCACTAAGGTGGCTCCCTGCCCACTCTACATCCGTCCCTCCGTGCTGCTCCCAGAAGTGGCTGGCATGTCCCAGCATCCCCTGAGGTGGGGGGAGTGTCTCCACGTGCTGCCCCTGCCCCGAGCACCAACTCTGCAGCTCCCATTGGCCAGGAACTGTAGCCAATGGGAGCTCTGGGGGCAGCACCTGCAGACAGCAGCACATGGAGATCCCCTGGCCCCACTCATCTAGGAGCTGCTGCCGGAGGGTTGTGTGTACTGGTCACTTTGGGAGCTGCACCACCACTCCTGCACCCCACCCCCAGCGCAGAGCCCACACCCAAATTTCCTCCCAGAGCTTTGCTTGTCGTCCTTTCACCAGAACCATCCTTCTTCTCCTGGGCTGCAAGTAGCCACCCCTGGGAAGCCAAGAGGCAGGCACAGGATTCTGCCAAGTAAGTGTCCCCCAGCGCCGCGATGGACAGTGCGATGAAGGTAAGTCTTCCAGAGGCAGAATGAACTGCAATGCAGCGAACCACTGGCCAGGCGGTCGGGGCGAAGGGCATTCACTGGAGGTACAAGCTTGTGAGTGACTCCTGAGCACAGGGCCCCTTCCCCTTTTAAGGACCTGCTCCTCATGGCCTGCGACTGGAGATGACTTGGCTGCATCTGGTGGGTCACACTCCACCTTGGGCAGTGTCCATGCAGTGTCCCTGCTCTGGGTGTGTGAGTGCTGCCTAATGAGAGTCCCAGACACCTTCTCTATCTAGGAGCTCTTCTGCTCTTTCAGCTGTTCAACCAGCCCCTTCATCCCACAAGCATTGCAGGAGGGAGCGGGAGTGGGAGGGGGAAAGCCACTTCACAGGCATTCAGAGAGGGAGAGGAGACAAAAATGGGAAATGGGGGAAGTATAACAGACCTATTGAGCATAGAAATCACTGCTGCTCCTACAACAGCAGGGACAGGCCACTAGGAGCTGGGAAAAATTAAGCCCTCATGTTTCTGCCTGGTTTTGAACCAGGAACCTTTTGTGTGTTAGGCAAACGTGATAACCACTACACTACAGAAACTCGGTTGCAGGGCTCTGCCCCTCCCTTCATAAGAACATAAGAACAGCCATACTGGGTCAGACCAAAGGTCCATCCATCCCCATATCCTCTCTGCCAATAGTGGCCAATGCCAGGTACCCCAGAGGGACTGAACCTAACAGGTAATGATCAAGTGATCTCTCCTGCCATCCATCTCTACCCTCTGACAAACAGAGGCTAGGGACACCATTCCTTACCCATCCTGGCTAATAGCCATTAATGCACTTAACCTCCATTAATTTATCTGCAAAAAGAACAAGGAGAACATGTGGCACCATAAAGACTAACAAATGTATTTGAGCATAAGCTTTTGTGGGCTAAAACCCACTTCATCGGATGCATGCAGTTAAAAACACAGTAGGAAATATATATACACACAGAGAACATGAAAAAAATGGGTGTTGCCATACACACTATAACGAGAGTGATCAGTTAACGTGAGCGGTTATCAGCAGGAGAAAAAAACCTGGTGTTGGGAGGGGAACAGGAGAAAGGACAAAGGAAGCAAGAGACGAAGAGAAAAGAGGGATCAGACAGTGGATGGAGCAAGAGGTGAAACAAAAAGGACAACCCCCAATGTCCCCAGTGATTCTAAGGGACAAAATCCAGGTGTGCAATAAAATTCTGCCTCCTTAAGCTCATGTTTTCCATGCCTAGAATTCAACTCTCACCAGATGGATCAGACTGAACAGGTTTCACACCTCCAGGAGGCTCTTACCTTCTAAACAGGGACGGCTGTTTTCCAGTAAAATCACTGAAAGGGAAGGAGAAAACTCGAAAGAGGTTCCTCCTGGCGCTCACGTCCGTGAACCCGAATACTCTCTCAGTCCTCAAAGAGAGACCTGGAGAAGGAGACTTGCTGCAGCAAAGCCACAGGGGTCTCTGAGGTCTCCCTGGCCCCTCGCCCCTGTCCTGCCTGGCTGATGTCAGCATCTCTCTGTGAGGTCACCACCTCCCCACCACCTTGGACCAATAGGCTGAGGTCCTGCAAAAGGCCTTTGTGATGTCACTGCCACACCCCTCCCTTGCTGGGCTAATGTCCTGCCCCTGGCCAGGCACTTTGGAGGTTTGAGCTACTCCCTGTGGATCACCCCACTCCAGGAGCGTTCGTTCTAGGCAGCAAGCCGGCTAGACAGGGAAACATCAGACGCTGCTCCCAATGCTACACTCAGTTTTTCAGAAATTAGTCGACTTTATGGCCAGAAGAGACCATTAGAGTATCTAATCTGACCCCCTGCATATCACAGGCCTCCTGTAGGACACAAGAGCTACTTTTGGGGCAAACACATTCCAGAAAGGCATCTAGTCTTCATGAAATGACATCAAGAGATGGAGAATCCACCATTTTCCTTGGTAGCTTGTTCCTGTGGTGAATCATCCTCGCTGTTGACTATTTGTGCCTTAGTTGTAATATGAATTTGTCTTTTTTCATCTTCCAGCCATTGGGTCTTGTTATGCCTTTCTCTGCTCCATTCAAGAGCCCTTTAATTCCCAAATCTTTTCTCTCCCTGAAGGCACTTCAACACTTCAATGAAGTCACCTTTCAATCTTCTTTTGATCAGCTAAACAGGTTGAGCTCTTACAGTAGCTCACTAGAAGGCATTTTTCTCCAGCCCTCAGAACATCTGGTGGCTCTTTGCTGCCCCAGCTCCAATTTCATTGATGCCGTGTCACCTCCTGTGACATTACTGACATAATCTGTAACTGTATAGATCACCGTTGCGACCACTGTTCTATTTTCGCAGCCAATATTGTAGAAAGGCTGTTATGTAAGGGGTCTATGGAGCGGTTCTGATTGGCTGATTATAATTATGCTATCTCTAACTGTGTATCATTTTTGTAGTTGATGTTATGAATATTGGCTCTACACTGCCCTTATTTCAAACTTGTGCTCTGCTTCCAGGGAACACCCCAGCCAGACAAGTTGGTGTCAGTTCTGCCTAGCCTGCTTGATGGCCCATTACGGACCATCAGCTACACAATCGACCCATTGAGAGAAGGCAGATACGCCTTGTGATTCAGCAAGCTGTGCAAGGACCTGCCTATGGAC
This sequence comes from Mauremys reevesii, assembly GCF_016161935.1. Taxonomy (NCBI): domain Eukaryota; kingdom Metazoa; phylum Chordata; order Testudines; family Geoemydidae; genus Mauremys; species Mauremys reevesii. The sequence continues at coordinate 40,882,665 of NC_052636.1, forward strand.
AGAATTCTAAGGTTTTTCTATGCCATGTGCTTAGGGAGATGTATTTTCCATGCCCTGGTTCCTCGCTGACCCAGAGAGAACAAAGGAACACGAAAACAAAAACCCTTCCCCCACAGATTTGAAAGTATTTTCTTCCCTTATTGGTCCTTTTGGTCCTGTGCCAACCAGGTTATCTGAGCTTTTTAACCCTTTACAGGGTATGTTATGCTACCTGTAGCTATACGTTTATGACACCCTGTACATAGCAATCTGCAGAATCTGATCCTGAGTAAGGGCAGGGTGAAGGGCAGTGGCTTCAGCAGATTTACTGAGCATGCTCAGTTCATGTGAGCATGCTCAATGCACCATAAGTAGCAAATTCCTACACACAGCAGTTTCTCACACTACACCTGAGGCAGCATGAGGCAGGGGCTCCATCGCTGTCCAGACCCCACCCAAGGGCAGATGCCCAGGGGCTGCGAGACCCTCAGCTTCTGGAACCTGTGTGTGGAGTCTCTCTTCTGCCCACCCAGGGCTGCCCCTGGGGTCCCTCTGGCCCCTGGTGCCTGCAGCCCCTAGCCGGGGGCAGCAGAGCCTGGGACTGGGTCCAGCTGGAGAAAGTCCCCACCTCGGCTGGGCACAGAAAGTGCTTCAGTGAAAGTCTGTCCCTGGAGCAGCCCCTCTGGGGCCGCAGCAGTAGCCCGGAGCTCAGCCCCGGCTCTCAGCGCACACTGGAGGCAGCAGCACCAGCAGTGTCTGGTACCTTACAAAGCCCGGCCACCAGGAGCTGCCCCATGGCTCTTTTCCTTGTTTTTCCTGCTTCCTTCCTACCAGCCCCCCACTGCTCCAGCCCCTTCCTGGCTCCTTCAAGCCCAACCCAGGCTGCAGCTGCCACACTCACCGGGCCAGGGACTGTCTGAGGTGGGAACTAGCCCCATCTCTGCTCCTCCTCCTGCCCCTGTGTGTCCCAGAGCCGCTGCAGGGACTGACCCGCACCCAGGCTCTCGCTCCTATTAGCGCTCACAGGGGCCAATCCAGCTACGGGAGAGTGAGTGCTCCTGGGAGCAGGGAAGTGACCAAGTCTCCCTGCCAGAGGGTGGGGGAGGGGGAAGAAAGGGAAAGAGGAGAGACTGAAAGGGGATAAGGAGAAATAAGTGAGGAAAGCAGCACCCAGCTCTTTTCTGCTGCATCACCCCTGAGCAGATTGCTCCTGAGCTCTGGGTAGATAGCCCCCAGTGTCTCCCAGATCCCCCTGCTCCCAAGGCAATGCACATAGGGGTCTCCTTCCTGCCAGGCATGATTACAAGCAGGTGTAGGTGTCACCCTTATGCCATGATTGGAGGAGGACAGCAAAGCTTGGGAACACGCGTCTGTATTTCCAGTCCAGTGTGACAATCCCGGCTCCAGGAGGGGTTTGTTCTCTGCTCCTGCTGGAGGGGCACAGAATGGGGCAGCAACAGGTTTGTGTCAGTTTTTGTTGCTCCACGTTCCTTAACTTAGAACAGTGTGAAATGAAGAAAATGGAGAGTGAATTAAAGGGAAATACACAAAGAAAAGTTCCAGCCCCGGTTGCTTATTGAAAGAAATGACTCCATTTCCCTGTTACAGGTTTTATTAACATGAACAAATAATCCCAAGAGCGCACGTCACTAAGGCTAAATGACTATAGACACCACTCAGCTAAGGGTTAAACAACACAGTGATAAAGTTCAGGTCAAATCAGGAAATCAATGAGTTAACAAGGATACTGCGCTGGAATCAAGTAGTCAATTTAGTCCAACCATCCGATTAATACAGCAGAAAAACCAACCCCCTATAAATCCTGAAAGAGCAACCCAAGGAGGCAGGTGCACATTTAGTGATGCCGAAACCCCAGAGATTTTTCACCCAGGCCCTGCAACCCAGATTTACCCAGCTGAATATTTCAATGCCGAAACCTAATTATTGCTGACATTTAGCCCACAACCTCAATGCTAATTACAGTTTTCTCCTTAGATTTCACTATTCTGTAGCTAATACTTCTCCTTGCCCTCTCGGCCCAGAACACATACAGACCTTAGAGAGACATTAGTAAAAGAATTCAAACAGCTCTCGCTGAACAATACGTATCTGACCGCTCAATTCCTTGTGATGCTTGCATAGGTGAGGCGCATGCGTTCAGTCATTCCATAGGGCAGGGTTTTAAGGCTATTAAGATTTGGGGAACTATTCTTCCTAGCATCTTCCCCTTGTAGATTTCAGAGGTGTTCACACCCTCACTGAGGCGCACTGTTATACCCCAATCAAATAGAAAGGCCGGGAGTTCTCCAACTTCATAAAAAGAAACAGACAAAAAATAGAAAAGGGAACAAAGCGTTTCTAAAATAATAAGGGGTTGGATCTCTGCACCTCTCGGGCTTTGGATTCGCCCGGAGTAGGAACTGTAGCTGCAGTTTAGAAACCAGGTACTGGCATAGATTTCCTCTCTCTCAAGTGCAGGGCGTGACCTATGTCTCATTCTCTCTGTCTCCCATCGGGTGATGGGACCATGAGTGAGAATGAGGAGGGGAAACCCCAGCAGGAAGATGCTGAGGAATTAGAACCAACTGTGCTCTATTTTCACACTTCCTAATTTTTCAAAGAAGCAGGAGGCAGAGAGGCGATACAAATGCATTAGACTCAAGAGCAAAACTAACGACAGGTCTACACTAGGAGGGGGGCTCGATCTAAGATACACAAACTTCAGCTATGGGAATAGCAGAGCTGAAGTCGACGTATGTAGGTCGACTTACCTCGGCATCTTCACAGCGCTGAGTCGACTGCTGCTGCTCCCCTGTCGACTCCGCTTGCGCCTCTCGCGGTGCTGGAGTACCAGAGTCGACGGGAGAGCGCTCAGGGATTGATTTATCATGTCTAGACTAGATGCGATAAATCAACACCCCCAATAGATCGATCGCTACCCGCTGATCTGGTGGGTAGCATAGACCTGCCCTAAGAGACCAAACCACAGACTCTGGACTCAGCATTCAAGTATCCTTCAGTCTGAACTTCGCATCTGATACATTCCCTCATTGGCTACCATTATTTGGCCAGCAAGGAAGTGCTCCTTGTCCAACAAGGCAGCCAGATTGGGACCCATAGGCATGGAATGGCTCTGAAGGAATCAGCTGTTTCTCTCTGTGCTTCATATAACTTTGGAGCCAGATGGTAAAAGACAGTTGTGCCCAGTTTAATCATGGCGTCCTTTAGGAATGTGATCAATACCACTTAACTAGGGAGCAGGATTCTAAAAACACCATAGCTTCCATATCTGGGGTGAAAATCAACCACCACTACCTGCAATTTCTACCTGAGCTCGTCAAATCTTTGACCTTACTTGGAGTAATTTTACACATCTCTGGTGTAGAATTCTTCACCAACCACACAACAGATCAGTAGCGACAGTGAGGTACAACTCCCCCTACTGTGCCCTTTTATTTCTTTAATCTGGTGGCACAGATTTAAATTAGGAACTAAATTCAGGTGCGGCTTAGAATCCCTGTAAGATACCAAATGTCAGGTCTCTATTAAAAATAGGTATCTTTCTGCAGATATATCACATTCAACATGGGTTTCAACTTCTACACATTTGCAGCATCTCCCAGGGGTGAGCTGAACAGAAATGTCACCTCCATTTTTCCCCCATCTCTACCTAGAAAGGGATTGCATTTCCCAACATGCACCTGATTAGGAAGGAGATATCTTCAGGAGCGATAGGGCCTGGGCCACAACGGCTTTGGGAGCCCAATGCATGGGTATTTTGCTTAGTTCCAAGTCATTTACTAGGTATCATCTTCCCAGCCCTTTAGGAAAAAAGATTGACCTAACCAACTGCACAACAGGGGGATTGGGATGGTGATGGGGAATAACGGAATCCCTCTGACTTCCTCTGTAACAATAGGAGATAAGGTGTGAAATGACATTTTCCCCTATCCCTGCCCTGTTCCTGCTCTTTGTTATAGTTCAATATAGTTTAAGTGAGGAAAATGGTAGTAAAAATATCTGCTCTCCAGCACAACCTGAACCAATATCAGAGCAACGGGGAAATGAAACAATTTGTTCCCAAAGGGGGAACTCGATGACTAACAATTGCTGTGAAAAGGGGGAACAGTATAACCGTGATGCTCAGGGTTTGTTTAGACTAGGAAAAGTGATGCAGTTTAGGTTAGGACAAGGGGAAAGCTAATGGCAGCCACTGCACCTGGACTGCATCTGCTCTACAACTATAATTGTCTTTTTACACCAAGATCACTAACTTGAGCAGTCAACGCCATGTACAGTCCTAGTGGATGCCAGGCACAGGTAGTTTTGCCTCAGTGTAGCTTGTTGGGAATCAAACCTCTCTCCACCTGGAGCTGATGGAGCTTGGCTGTTCTCAGTGGTAGCAGATGACAGAACAAGGAGCAATGGTCTCAAGTTGCAGTGGGAGCCATCTAGCTTGGATATTAGGAAACTAATTTTGCTAAGGTGGTGGTGAAGCACTGGAATGGGTTACCTAGGGAGGTGGTGGAATCTCCATCCTGAGAGATTTTTAAGGCCTGGCTTGACAAAGCCTGGCTGGGTTGATTTAGTTGGGGTTGGTCCTGCTTTCAGCAGGGGAATGGACTAGATACCTCCTGAGGTCCCTTCCAACCCTGATATTCTATGGTTCTATGACATACATCCTATGGCTCAATAGAAAAGATCACAGGACTGACCCCAAAGAAGGGTGAGCTGGAAAAGGCAGAAGCAGGCAACTCATCTGGGAGAGCTGAGCTACTACGGTGAAGATGGTGCAAACATCACTATGGGGGAATTGGCAAATGTGATTTAAAAAAAAAAAATCTTTGCTCAGCCCTAGTCAAGGCATTTATTACAGTTCTCTCTTACGTGGATTTTCTGATGCCTGATAAGGAGTGAGCTCCAACTGAAGCTTTTCCCGCACTCAGAGCATCCAAAAGGTTTCTCACATGTGTGGATTCTCCTGTGTGTGATAAGGTGTGAGCTCCAATTGAAGCGTTTCCCGCACTCTGAGCATGTATAGGGCATCTCCCCTGTGTGGATTCTCTGATGTGATATGAGGGCTGAACTATCAGTGAAGCATTTCCCGCACTCAGAGCATGTGTAGGGCTTCTCTCCTGTGTGGATTCTAAGATGTGTGATAAGATGTGAGCACCGACTAAAGCTTTTCCCGCACTCAGAGCACGTGTAGGGTCGGTCTCTTGTGTGAGATGAGGGTTGAACTATCAAGGAAGTGTTTCCCACACTCAGAACATCCATAAGGTTTCTCACCTGTGTGGATTCTCCGATGTGTGATAAGGGCAGAGCTTTGATTGAAACATTTCCCGCACTCAGAGCACATGTAGGGTTTCTCTCCAGTGTGGGTTCTCCAGTGTGTGATAAGGGTAGAGCTCTGACTGAAGCTTTTCCTGCACTCGGAGCACATGTAGGGTCTCTCTCCTCTGTGCATTCTGTGATGAGTGACAAGGTCTGAGCTCCCATTGAAGCTTTTCCCACACTCATGGCATGTGTAGCGTGTCTGTTCCAAGTTGATTCTCTCGTGTGGAATAAGATCTGAGTGGCTACTTAAGTTTTCTTCTGACCTCTGCTGAGTCTCACAGGCTGTTTCTTTTTCTGGGAGTGCACAACTCCCGGAAACATTCCCTTTGGATCTTCCTGACAACGTTCCATGTGGTTCTACTTGCTCAGCATCTTCCTGCTGGGGTTTCTCCTCCTCATTCTGACTCACCATGCTATCACCTGATGGGAGACCGAACCAATGCAGACATAGGTCACTACCTGCACCGGAGAGAAAGGAAATCTCAGAGAGAGGAATGGTAAAAGGGATGAACAAACCAAAATGTGTGTGGGAGAGATCAAACCTATCAGGTGCTGATTTTCACCAGAACACTCAGTTGAAAGCTACATTGGGCAGGGACCTGCTGCCACTTGTCAGAGCATAGGTGGGAAGCCATGAGTCACATCTGCAGGGAACAATCCTGAACTTGGAGGGCTCATAGGGTCTTTGTAGGGCATCCCAAATGTTTCCTGAAATCACAGACAGTTTTTGAGGGAATCCCAATTCCCTACCTGTGCAGGCAGCTCTCAGGAGCACTTCTTTCTCAGCGCCCTGGAGATCTGGGACCCACGGCTCTTCCTCTCGTTCCAGCCGGGAGATCACATCAGGTTTGGAATCTGGAAGCCCTACTGCAGGCAAAGAAAATAAGGGAAGTCAGTGGAATTTGTGGGATACTTGTCACAAAGAATATTCCATGGTTTTACCCCCCGCTCATTTTTAAGCAGTAACATCCCAAGGCCAGCTTCCTTGGCTCAAAGTGGCAGGAGAGTTGTTAATCATATTCATTACCTTAGTGCCTAAGAACAGACTAACAGTGAGTCCCCATTGTGCTAGGCAAAGTACAAACACAGAACAGTAGATGGCCCATGCCCTGAAGAATTTACAATCTAAATACACAAGACAGACACAGAATGGGTTAGAATAGAGAAATTCAGACCTGTCTGTAAAGCCTAGACTTTAAGAACTTAGGTGTATTTTTATCACTTAGCTAGTTACAGGGGTATAAAAACAAAGAATCAAAATCACAGTCTGCCTGTGAATGGGCCTTCTCTCACTAGGATAGTCTGAGGCCTTGTTCTTAGGCTAAGGCCTTTGGCTAAGCAGTAGGGGCAGCCATAAGCTGGGAAGCGAAGGGTCACATCCTCACATCCCAAACCAGTCACACTGAAATAAGGTGCTATTGGGCTGTTAGGAAGTCGATCCTGTCCTGATAGCGCCCATCACCACCAGATAAAGAAACAGATCTTAAGATGGTTAAAGAAAACTTAGTTTGACAGCAGCCTGTCTGGCAAGAAATCACGTATCAAGAGTTGCGGTTGTGAAACTCTTTTCTGTATTGCTTTTTCTTTATGTCCCACAATTTTCCATTGTTAATCTGTCTGGTTCTCTAAGTGTTTCTCTCTGCTGTATAATTAATTTTGCTAGGTGTAAGTTAATTAGGGTAGTGGGATATAATTGGTTAGAGAATTATATTACAATCTGTTAGGATTGGTTCATTAAATTTCAGTACAATGATTGGTTAACGTAAAGCTGAGAATATTACTATATAAACAGGAGGGGGAAGGGAAATTGGAATCATGTTTGTTAACAGGGGGGAAGGTGGAACAGGAACACAGGCAAGGCTCTGCGGCATCAGAGCTGGGAAGGAAACACTGGGGAACAGACTCTATGGGAGTATAGACATAAGCCCGACCGGTGTGAAGGGCTTCGGAATATGCTTGCTTAGAAACTAACCCCAATAAACATGGCATTGTCTGCGCTTCGGACTTCTGGTCTTTTGCTGCTTGCTGTCTGCGTGACAAGAACCAGGGAAGCGGGAGGCCTCTAACATAACTGACATGACCTGATAACTAAGAGGTGAGCCTTTAAGGAAGGTTTTAATACACGTTGGAAATGATCAGGGATTCCCATGAGCACTGATGAGGGGACCATGCAAAATATGCATTTAGTTCCTTGTCTTGTTTTATATCCTTTCCCCATTAGGCACACTGGCACGGTCATGGATCCATGGGATCTGTGCAATGCCTGGGCATTTAAATAGTCCTCTGGCTTCAACACTCCTACTTCAACCTGTGAGCTCTGCCAGCAGGTCCAGCTGAACGACACTCCTGTTCAGAGACTGTTCCTCAGTCAATGCACAGAGCAAGTTTTTGCTGTGGCACTGGGCAGACTGTTAAAACATAGCAGGGTTCATTAGTGAACCGAAACACAGCACTGGAAAGTCCTTAGATTAGCACAGGGAAGCGAAGAAGACAATATAGTCCATATTGGCCAATGCCCTTGAGCCAGGCTGCTGTAGAAAATGCTTTGGTTTCCTTTAACTGCACCTGTCCATTTGTCTTCGCTCTGGTAGAGCTCCCTGTGTCTGTGAGCCCAGTTATTCCTGCTCCCAAAAATGTAATGAGTCCATGTGTGCTTCACTCAGCCAAGCTGAGATCCTCCCATCGACAGGTGACAATCATTCCCTTGTTTCTGTCGGGTATTCCATTGATGTAGGTTGGTCCCAGCCTGTCCTTAATGACCCATTCATATCACTCCATGACAGCTACATGACAAAACACCTCATGTCTCCTGCTTTTTATAATCATAGCAATACCAACCATACATGGAAACTGAGGTGTGTATTGGCATCATACAATATCACCAAAATTCCCACCTCTATCTCAGACACACTGCTCACAGCCCCTGGAGAGAAAGCAAAGCACAGGAACTGGACATTAGTCCAGTGAACACAGTGGAGGACAAGCTGCAATCCTCACACCCTGGTGAAAAAGGAGAGGCATGTGAGTGCCTATCCAAGCACGTGCCCGAGATGGCAAGCCGCAGGGGCCGCCCTGGAGGTCCCTGTGAGGGTGGCAGTCAGGCAGCCTTCGGCGGCTTGCCTGCGGGAGGTCCGCCGGTCCCGTGGATTCGGCAGCAATTCGGCAATGGGTACATTATGTAGATTGATCCTTGCCTATGATTTCAATTATAACTGTTTCCATTCAATCAAGTTTGTGTGTTTCACCAAATTTCATCTTCTCAATTAACTGTGAGTAGCCATGTACAAGAGTGAGTTGTGCCCCAATACGTAATCTTATAGATGTAAAAATTGTACAGGCTACACCATCAGGCTGTGACATCATCAACAAAGTGCCCATTTGTGCCTGGGTAGGGGCCCTGCTGTGGGAGGGAGGATGCAGCAAGGACTCAGGATCGGTGGCCGGGGTCTCTGTGCATAGAGATGGGGAGGTTATACGGGGAGGGGGGTAATGAGTGGGAGAGGGAGGTCAAGAGTTAAAATAATAATATTTGGGGAAAACATGTATATAAGTGAAACTGAACAGAAAGAAAACTGGAGTGGAGGCTCTAGAACAAGGCTTGGGTAGGGATTCGGGGTTAAAGGTCTGGGATCCCCCACAGCTCTGGATCCCCAAACCTCTCCTCCCTCCCACTGACCCACCCAACCCATTTCCTGAGTGCCCTTCCCCCACACTCCCCTCCCCTTCTTCCCATTACTCTCAGCCAGCACCACCTCCCGGCACCTTGGGAGCATCTTCTGTTCCCTCCTCGTCTCTCACAACCTCATCCCTCCTTTCTCCATCTTACCTCTATCCCTGCACACACCCGCCCCATGTCCTGGCACCCCAGAATTATCTACTCCCCCCCTTCTCCTCCTCTCACATGGCTCTGTTCTCCTTTCACCTTTGGGCTCCTGAATGACAACATTATACTCTCTTCTACCAAAAGAGGAGCTCATCTGACTGTCACACAAGCCCTGCATCAGTCACACACCTATTTACTCAATTTAGAATTCTACAGGAGGCATATTTTCCTCTTAAAATGAGGAAAAGGCATGAAACCTACAGTTATTAATGTAGCCAATAAGGACACATTAAATGCAATTTTAAAATGACTGATGACAAGTGTCTAAAAATTATTCTAGTGGGTGGGAGATGAGGCAAAAAAGTGGGGGCAAGGAAACTTTATGACGAATAAAGGTATCAAGTTATTACTTCTCAGGTTCTTTAGAGACCCCACAGCTTCTAATAACCCAGGGGACAGGACTCCTTACCCAGCGAGGTCACAGTCTCATAGTTCTCCTGCATGACATCCCTGTAGAGGGCTCTCTGAGCGGGGTCCAGCAGAGCCCCCTCTTCCCTGGTGAAATACACAGACACGTCCTCGGTCACCGGCCCCTGAAAGAGCGAGAGCCCAACACTCGGTACCTGCTGCCCCAGTCACAGCCCCACACTCATGGGGGAGAGGAGCCAATCAAATGGGAGCTCTGGGTGGCTCACAGTCAGAGTCCCCCCCACACCCCGCTCAGAGCAGCCAGGAAACGCCAGGGGGAGGGGACGAAGCGAGAGCCCCTTGTCTCTCCCAGCAGACCCGTCTCCCCCCGCCCCCCTAGCCACAGACGGACACAGGAGATGGAGGCCCTGGCAGGTGCAGGGAGAGCTCACTGGCAGGGAGTCCAGCGCTGTTCTCATTGTGAAGAGCTGGACGGGGCCAGACTTAGTGGGGGGCAGACGACATGACAGTCCAGGGGGGCCTTGCTGAGGGGGTTCCTCCATCAGGGGTGTCCTGTCTCTCCTCCCCGCACTTCTCTTCAGCTGTCTGCCCCTGCAGCTGTTCCTGTAGCCCTGCCCCCCCCCCCCACTTGGAGCTGCCTCTGCCACGCTGCTCCCAGGAGCCTCCTGTGTGCTGACAGAAGTAAATGGCCGAGGAATAACCCGATGCGCTAAGATGATGGGAAAAGAGGTACCAAGTGGGAACAGGGTGAAAAATTAACCGGAAGATTAATTTTAAATAAAAAAATTCTGGAAAGGCACCTCTGTTTCCAAATGTGCCTTAACCACAGGATACAGGTTGTGCGTCAATGCTAATGAGGTATAATCAGAATCACGTTATAAAAAGGGGGTGCCCAGAGCAGAAAATTGAGCTCCCTGTGGGAAACTCCAGCAGGAACCATCCCTCTACAGATGATCAATCCATGAGAGACTCATCAGACCCTAATACTGTTGTTCAGGATGTGAGTAGAACTAGAGTTGTAACTTTTGCACAGGTCTTTATAAAATTTCTCTGCGCTTGAGTCGTCATAACCTTAACTGTAACTTTAATAAAACTTGTAAAACCGACTAGACCTTGTGCTTGTGAGTGTCTGTGTGGTCACTACCCTTGGTCTCTGTGTGATCCCAGAGACTGTACATTTGAAGCAAGTAGCAGAGGCGACTTTCACTCTGTTAAGCTTGAAACTGTCGCCACCAGAGCCGACCCCGCGGTGGTGAAATGCCACATTACAAACTGCACTTTACATAAAATAAAAGGCTGCACAATACACCACACACCAGGCCACCCTCACTTCTGCGCTGCTGCTGGCGGTGGCATGGCCTTCAGAGCTGGGCGCTCGGCCAGCAGCCGCTGCTGTGAGGCCGCACTGCCAGTGCTGAATTTGTGCCAGGGCTGAGCTCTGGCGCCTCTTTCAATACAAATTAAGCCCTAGAGGGAGGCATCGGGGTCTGGACGTGATGGTGGGGAGCCCATGGGGGGCCAGGGGGGATGGGGGGCACCAAAATACAAGTTCACCCAGGGCGCCATTTTCTCTAAGGCCAGCCCTGGAGCTGGGTATGGGGGAGGGGCACATCCCCTAAGGCCGTGGTTCTCAGCTAGGGGTCCCTGGGCCTCTGGGGGGCTGCGAGCAGGTTTCAGGGGGGCCTCCAAGCAGGGCCCGTGTCAGACTCGCTTGGGCCCAGGGCAGAAAGCCCAAACCTCCCTGCCTGGGGCTGAAGCCTGGGGCCATGAGCCCTGCCACCAGGGGCTGAAGCCAAAGCTTGAGCAATTAGCTTTGCGGGGGGGCCTGTCACAGGGGGCCCCAGGCAACTGCCCTGGTTGCCGCCCCCTAATGCCAGCCCTGGCTTTTATACGCAGAGAACCAGGCACATGCAGGGCCGTGGAGTTTTTATAGCACGTTGGGGGCCTTAGAAAGAAAAAGGTTAAGAACCCCCCCCAAGCCTCCCTGGTGGGTGCCCCTCACATCTCACAGCAGCCGCTGGTTAATCAGGTCAGGCTCCAGCCCTGGGAGTCTGGCCCATTTTCCTAGCCCCACCGAGGGGGGTTGTTTCCTGTCCCACAAATTAGAGCATTTCCACCCTGTAACCCCATGGGTCTGTTCCTAGAATGGAAGCCGCATATTGAACAAGTCCCAACAGGTTTGCTACACCCTGGCCTCCTCCCATTTTCCACCCTGGGAATTATTTGGCAAACTCCAACCTCCAAACCAGACTGCCCAAGCCTCCCTCCTCCAGTGCGTTTGGTGTCCCTCCCCTCCAGCAGGAACCCACCAGCAAACCCCCCCAATAACCCCTTACCTGGACAGGATCCTCTGCAGCCATTTCCCTTCCCTGTCCCATGGGAGGATGGGATGAGCTGGAGCGAAACACGGACGACATCCTGCAGCCTGGCAGGGCGAGAAGGGCAGTTGTGACATGAACTAAAGCCTGTTCTGAAACCTCCATATCACGATTCCCCCAGGATCTTTCCCTGCAGAGACACAGCCTAGGCTCCAGCTCTTGATTGCAGGGGAGACCTGGCCCCTCCTGCCAGGCTAAGCCCACAGGGAGATTTTTCAGCCTCCCCAGTAATAAAGTCTCTGAACAAAATGCTGGAAAGGAGCAGAACCAAAGGGGCTGGGCAGGCTCCATAGGGACACTGGCTCCTCCCTTCCCCTCCTGTGCGGCCATGTCCTGTCGCTGGCAGAGATCGGCCCCCCCATCTCCCCCCCAGAGGCAGCCGTGTCTGCGGGCTCCCCCAGCCAGCACCCACTAACCACCACCCACGCTGGGGGAGTGACACAGGACAGCAAATTGCACCTACCCAAGGACAAATTGCTGCAGATCAAACGGGCTGGGTTCACATCCCAAAGCTGAGGAGAATTTAAGAATTATGGAGAAAATAGGGAAAATGAGAGACTAGAGAGTCAATAATTTTAGGGAAAACGAGGGAATCTCCTTGGATTTTCTAGCCACGTGTTGGGAGGGGAGAGAGAAGGGGAAGAACTAGAGAGAATTGTTCTCAGGTTTTGAGACGGAAAGAAATGGCACAAACAGGTAAAGGATGCGAGTAGCTCACCCCTGTGACCATAGGCGTGTGCAGCACATTTCATTAGGGTGTGCACCCAGGGAGCCCCCCCTAGCCCCACCCCATCCTCTGTCTCCCACTTCCTGCCCCCCTCAGAACCCCCAACGCCCCCGCTCCTTGTCCCCTGACTGCCCCCTCCTGAGACCCCCCCACTATAACTGCCTCCCTAGGACCCTACCCCCTACCTGTCCTCCTGACCCTTATCCACACCCCTGCCCCCAGACAGACCCCAGGGACTCCCACGCCTATCCAACCGCTCCCCGCTGATCCCAGACACCTCTGTGTTCTAGGGGAACCAGGGTGCAGTATCCAGCCTGACTCATGAAAGACACCCCCCAGCCTCTGCTTAAACCAAAACCCATCAGAGAAAAACACTTGCAGAGAGCAGTGAAGGGCCTTGGGAGACACACCTAGACCCCTCCTGACAAGGGTGACAAGATTAAGACATCTCCATTAGCATACAGAATGGAGAGCGGAGACAACTCCCCATGCCTCATCTGCATGAAAGATGGGACAGGAAGCCATCTCAATTTACATACAGAATGGAGAGCAGAGAACCACACTGAATTCTGGGACCAGAAAAAGCAGGGAAGCACTGCATCATGGGAATCTCTGCTCCAGATGCTAATGAACCTACCCCTGCCCACACCCAGCTAAGCAATTATCAGACCAATTGTAGCAATGGATCCTTAATTGATGTCCAAATAGTGAAGCCGCCTAGTTGCATTGTGAGCTCCCTAGAAGAAAACACCACCCATAGCCAAGAGTGATCAGCTCCTATTGTCTAGTCTACAGAAAACCCTTGAGTCATCAGCCTTACCTATAAACAAATGCATTGTTCTCCCTTGAACCACTGTATTCTCTCTACAAAAATCCCCACTCACCCTCCAGTCAGGGTGCTGATGCTTAGATTCAAACTAGGCATCAGTTCCACTGGACTCCATCTTCTCCTGACTGATCGTGCTGGGGGCTCTGCCTGTCTCCAGCCCTCAGGACCCTGAGCTACCAGCATCACCTGGGAACCCCGACCATTTCAAGCCTCATGGAGTGGCTGAGACCCCCCCCCCACTTTCTCTCTCTTGCTCTGTTTTCCTTTCTACCGTAGCTATTAACCTTTAATAGTGGATGTTAGGTTGGTTTAGGCTCCTTGTGCAGTGATCACCAGTATTCAATACATAACCTGCATGGTTCAGCTGGCTGCTTCTCTCTCTCTTGCTGAACCTCACTCTTTTGTGTTTTTAGCTTCCCCCAGTCACTCTGCAGCAACACGTCTCTTACCTAAGCTACAGATCCCTGCAGCGCCCAGAATCCTGTGGGGTTTGCTCATCAAGGCGGTTCCTGCCAGTACAATTGTGATGTGAAGGTGGGGACAGGGACGTGCTGAATCTGGGACACATAAGGGTAACAGCTTGGAAGTGCTGCTTCATCCAGCCCAGTGAGTCCAGGGGCAGATACGGGGTCAGCGTGGCAGTGCTGATTGACCCGGTCCGCTCAGACTTGCTCTGTTACTGTAGGTGTGGGTGGGTGGGTGCTCATCCGGTTTTGGGGCTGGAGAAACCCAGCCCTAGGGAACCCAGATCCTGCAGGACAGTGCCATTGAGAGGGGACGTGCAGAAGGGAGGAGTAGAGCTCCATATGAACACACACATGAGACAAGCAGCACATTGATAGAATTACAGAATCCCCTCCCCAGAAAAGTAACCTGAATAAATGAGCGTACCCCAAAGTAATGGGCAAATCTGGTAACACCGCCCCCTGACAGGACCCCCGACCCATCCAACTACCTCTGCTCCCTGCACGCCCTGACCCCGCTCCACCCCCAAACAGGCACCCCCCCGAACCCTCAACCCATGCAGCCCCCTCACTCCTTGTCCTAACCGCCCCCTCCAGAGACCCCCCCACCCTCTAATCACCCCCCCAACTATCCAACCCCCCTCCCCACCTCCTGGCAGCTCTGTCTAGTGCCTGCTCCAACCCACACACTCAAAGTGGCGGAGGAGGTTCCCTCTCCTTCGGGGGGAAAGTTGCCTAGTGGTTAAGGCACAGGACGCAGGCTCAGGTGTTCTGGGTTTGAGTCTCTGCTCTGCCACAGACTCCCTGCTTGGCCTTGGGAAAGTCACTTCACCTCCTTGTGCCCTAGATCCCACCTGCCCAATGGGGCCAACACTGACCCTGCCTCCTGGGTTAAATCCATCCATGGCTGGGTGATGGGGGGGGGGGGGAATGGAGATACCAACATGGGGAGATTTGGGCTGAATTTCTCCACAGCCGGAGAGTGGGAGCCAGCTCCACAGGGGGGATGGGAGCGAGAGGGGCTCAGGCCAGCTCCACACAGAGGGGGGTCAGGGCTTCAGCCCTGCAACTTCTGCCACTAAGGTGGCTGGGGCTCCCGAGCCGGGGACTTCAGCCCCACATCTTCTGCCAGGGTCCGGGGTTCTCCTGCCTGCCCCAGGGTGGCTCCTCGCCCCCTCCCCCTCCCACTGCAGCTCCTGCTGGGGCTTCTCCTCCCCCCAGCTCGGCTCCTCTCCCCTACCAGTATCTGGAGCTTCTCCTCCCCACAACCTGCCCCTGCCCCTGCCCCAGCCCAGCTGGGCTCCCCGGGGCACCCGCCGCTGCTGTGGCCGGAGCCGAGCCTGGCGGGCAGGGAGCAGCGATTCACGCGGGGGCCCTGGCAGAGCCCCCAGCCCGAGCGGGGCGGGGCAGCCCCAGGGGAGCGGGGGGCGGCTCTGCTGCTGCTGGCCCCGCAACCCACCGACCCCTGGGGCTGTTTGGGGGGGGGCTCACTCAGCCCCCCAGGAGGGGGGGGAGCAGCGGAGCGGAGCCTGCCCAGCAAACAGCTGATCGCAGCTGCGCCAGGCCGCCCCCGGGGAAAAGCTCCGCGGAGGAGGCGCCACAAGCTGCCGGCAGCGGGTCATTCCCGGGGGGGCCGAGCGCCCGCCTGCAGCCGCCGCAGCCTCCCCGGAGCCCCCACGGGAGGGCAGCCTCCCAGCCGGGGCTCAGAGCATTGGGGTGCCAGGGCTCCCCTGCGCACGCCTGGGCCCGGGACACTCACACACACACTCTGCCCCGGGGCTCCTGGTGCCCAGAGACCGATCAACCCCGCCTGCCCCCGCCCTTCCCCGCCTGCAGCTCCGGCCTCTCCTCCCGCCCCGCCAGCCGCACCCAGGGGCCCCGGGCCCCAGGCTCTGTCCCCACCTGGAGCCCAGCGGGGCGGGGGCAGCTCCTGCTGCAGCTGAGAACAGCGGCTCCGCTCCGGCCCGGGCGGCTCCAGCGCTGCTGGCAGCACGTGGCCACCAGGAGCAGCTGCTGGGCCCGGGCTCCTGCGTCACAATGTGCCAGAGCCCCGCCCCAGGAGCTGCCCCGCCCCGGGCTGTGCCAGAGCCCCGCCCCAGGAGCTGCCCCGCCCCGGGCTGTGCCAGAGCCCCGCCCCAGGAGCTGCCCCGCCCCGGGCTGTGCCAGAGCCCCGCCCCAGGAGCTGCCCTGCCCCGGGCTGTGCCAGAGCCCCGCCCCAGGAGCTGCCCCGCCCCCGGGCTATGCCAGAGCCCCGCCCCAGGAGCTGCCCGCCCCGGGCTGTGCCAGAGCCCCGCCCCAGGCTGTGCCAGAGCCCCGCCCCAGGAGCTGCCCTGCCCCGGGCTGTGCCAGAGCCCCACCCCAGGAGCTGCCCCGCCCCGGGCTGTGCCAGAGCCCCGCCCCAGGAGCTGCCCCACCCCGGGCTGTGCCAGAGCCCCGCCCCAGGAGCTGCCCCGCCCCGGGCTGTGCCAGAGCCCCGCCCCAAGAGCTGCCCGCCCCGGGCTGTGTCAGAGCCCCGCCCCATGAGCTGCCCCGCCCCCGGGCTGTGCCAGAGCCCCGCCCCCAGGAGCTGCCACGCCCCCGGGTTGTGCCAGAGCCCCACCCCCAGGAGCTGCCCCTCCCCTGATCTCTGGGTTTTCTTCTTCCAGCTCCTGCCTCCTACTTCCCAGCACCCCCTGCTCCCAGCTGCTCCCTTCCTGTGTCTGCAAACACCCCCCGGACGGGCTGCAGCACTCGCTGGGGCTGGCTCCAGTGGCTCAAGTTGCCTCCATCGCTGCCTCACCTGGGGGTGGGGGAGGGACGAAGAGAGGAGATGGGCCCAGGGTGTGAAAGCAGAATTAGGGGGCAGGGAAAGAAGGACAGTTTGGAAAGGTGGGTTTTTTGTGGGGGAGGGGGTGATCCAGATGGAGTCAGAAGCAGTTGGGCAGCAGAGGCTCAGGGAAATTGAGGCGAACCCCCTGGGTGTCCCAGTGTTGACCAGGGATTGTACAGCACCTAGCGCAATATGGGGTCCCAGAGACGTAACTAGCTATTTTTACACCCAAGCCAAGAATATAAAATTGGCCCCCCGCTGTGACACCCAGCCCCCTTGAAACACCCCCAGCGCCACCCATCCCTGTGGAAACACCCCCCCCAGCACTGCCCGCCCCACAGAAAAAAACCCTCCTTCCCCAGCGCTGCCCGCCGGGAACCGCTGTGGGCCGAAAGGGAAGGGTTGGGGGGGGGAGGAGAAACCGCCCCCAAAGGGTGACCAGCTCACACCATCACCCCTCTTCACCCCTAGCCCCCACTGGCCTGCTGCATCTCCTGCAAGTCAGTGCCCCACCCACCACTCGCCTCCTTTCACCACCTCCCTCCCCAGCCAGAAACTACCCTGCACACCCCAAGAGCCCCGGCTGGCTCACAGCTCACCACTGTGCCCACCCCACTTGTCCACCCGCTCGCCCACCTGCTCCCCACTTGCCCCCTCATCCCTCCCCCCCCAGTATAAAGCCTCATTCAAAGACCCGGGGGGGGGGTCGCTATATCACTGCTCACAGCAGTCACTCACTGCAGTACCAAACATTAAACTACTGAAAATGGCACCCCCCCCTCCCCCTCCAGCCACTGACGTTTTGGACTGGAAAGCTTTCCCCCAGATCTCCCCTTTAGAAAACATCCCCAGACAGGCTGAGGGATACTGCTGTGACCTCACCTGGCAGCCCCCAAAGAAGGAATTGCGGGGACTGAATGGACAGGGCCCCTCTCTAGCTGAAGCCTGGCAAGGGAGGTACGTGGATCCCACCAGAAGTTAAAATGAAAAGTGAGGGAGGGGAGGCTCTGCTGGACCTGGGCAGCTCTAGATACAGCACCAGGCATGTAGGAGGATTTCCACTCCTGAGCCATGGAAGCAGAAATTGACTTTTCCTTTCCAGATTTAGCTAATGTTCAGAAAGGGAATCTAGCGCCTGCCTTCCAGATTTGAACACCTCAGCATTCAGGAGCGCTCGAGCTCAGTTTGGGCAGCTGTTACTTCATTTCTCCCAAATCAAATATGCTGATCCACTGTCATTTGCTGTAGAAAAAGTAGGATAAAATTGAGCAAGAAATGCTTCCCAGTGGTTTTTAGGACTGGAATTGCTATTTTCAACAGCCATTGCCTTTTTTCTTCTAGTTTTATTTGTTTAAAAGGAAGACACTGATATTGCACTGGCAAATTCCCCATAGAAACAAAGAATAATAAAGGCACCTCAACTTTTCCTCATTTATGGAGGACAGTCTTACAATATGCATCCAGATCTCCTCCAATCACACAAGCTGAAAATTGTTCCACTTTACTGCAGTTCTATAACCATGCAGGAACCAGTCCTGTCTGTGTTCTGTGCACATCCAGAATTCCTCCTGAATGACCCGCCCTGGGAGCAAGTTATCAGTGACCCAGGGCTGGGACGGAAGGAGGGTGCAGGTGGGGGGGAGCCCAGGGTTGGGATGGCAGGGGGTGAGGGTCAGGAGGGGAGACCCAGGGCTGGGATGGCAGGGGAGTGTGTGTGGGGGGCCAGGGCTGGGGTGGGGACAGCCAAAGTTTTTTTGCTTAGGGCGGCAAAAAACCTAGAGCCGGACCTGCCTCCACCCACCGTGACGTAGGTAGGAGCGGATCATTATTATCCCTACTTGAAAGAGGGAGAAGCTGAGGCTGAGAAAGGAGAATTTACTTGTATTAGGTCACACAGCCAGTCAGTGGCAGAGTTGGGAATAGGACCCAAGAGCCCTGATTTTCAAACTAACCGTCGGATCTTGAATTTCAGACATTGAATGACCTGAATAAAATGCTC
Source organism: Mauremys reevesii (assembly GCF_016161935.1). Taxonomy (NCBI): domain Eukaryota; kingdom Metazoa; phylum Chordata; order Testudines; family Geoemydidae; genus Mauremys; species Mauremys reevesii. The sequence goes on from NC_052636.1 coordinate 40,901,439, forward strand.
TCAGATGAGCTCCAGACCTACAACCGTGCACAGGAATTATTCAGCAAGTATTTAAGGAGAACTGCAATGTTAGAGAGAATCATGAACTGCTCAGAGACCATTAATGCAGAGAAGCAGCAAAATTCATCAAACATAGAACTGGTTCTGACTTATTTTCTTGGTCTTAAAAGAGACCAACAAGGACCTGAGTCTCCTCCCTGTCAATAACCCCCTGCTCAGCCAATCAGGGTAGAGACTGAGGACGGGAGGCTGAGGGTTCTCACCAGAGAGCCCAAAGGATGGACCAGGTCACTGGTGGGGATCACTGCCTGAGCACTATTTCAGCCCCACATTTTTGGGTGGACCTCCCACAGTGGGAACTGCAGAGCACTCCGATGCAACACACACACACACACACACACACACACACCCTCTCCTGGTGTTGGGAGGGGAACAGGAGAAAGGACAAAGGAAGCAAGAGACAAAGAAAAAGGAGAGAGGGATGGATGGAGGAAAAGGTGAAACACGAAGGACAAACCCCAATGTCCCCAGTGATTCTAAGGACCAAAATCCCAGGTGCGTAAAAAAATTCTGCCTCCTTAAGCTCGTGTTTTCCATGCCTAGAATGCAACTCTCACCAGATGGATCAGACTGAACAGGTTTCAAACCTCCAGGAGGCTCTTACCTTCTAAACAGGGACGGCTGTTTTCTAGTAAAATCAGGAAAAGGGAAGGAGAAAACTCGAAAGAGGTTCCTCCTGGCGCTCACGTCCGTGAACCCGAATACTCTCTCAGTCCTCAAAGAGAGACCTGGAGAAGGAGACTTGCTGAAGCAAAGCCACAGGGGTCTCTGAGGTTTCCCTGGCCCCTCGCCCCTGTCCTGCCTGGCTGATGTCAGCATCTCTCTGTGAGGTCACCACCTCCCTATCACCTTGGACCAATAGGCTGAGGTCCTGCAAAAGGCCTTTGTGATGTCACTGCTGCACCCCTCCCTTGCTGGGCCAATGTCCTGCCCCTGGCCAGGCACTTTGCAGGTTTGAGCTACTCCCTGTGGATCACCCCACTCAAGGAGCGTTCGTTCTAGGCAGCAAGCCGGCTAGACAGGGAAACATCAGATGCTGCTCCCAATGCTACACTCAGTTTTTCAGAAATTAGTTGACTTTATGGCCAGAAGAGACCATTAGAGCATCTAATCTGACCCCCTGCATATCACAGGCCTCCTGTATGACACAATAGCTACTTTTGGGGCAAACACATTCCAGAAAGGCATCTAGTCCTCATGAAATGACATCAGGAGATGGAGAATCCACCACTTTCCTTGGTAGCTTGTTCCTGTGATAAATCATCCTCGCTGTTGAATATTTGTGCCTTAGTTGTAATATGAATTTGTCTCTTTTCACCTTCCAGCCATTGGGTCTTGTTATTCCTTTCTCTGCTAGATTAAAGAGCCCCCTAATACCCAATCTTTTCTCTCCATTAAGGCAGTTCAACACTTCAATGAAGTCACCTTTCAATCTTCTTTTGATAAGCTAAACAGGTTGAGCTCTTTCAGTAGCTCACTAGAAGGCATTTTTCTCCAGCCCTCAGGACATTTGGTGGCTCTTTGCTGCCCCAGCTCCAGTTTCACAACATCTTTTTCAATTGAGGACACCAAAACTGGAGGCGGTATTCCACTATCAGTCTCGCTGATGCTGTGTCACCTCCTGTGACGTTATTGACATAATCTGTAACTGTACAGATCACCGTTGCGACCACTGTTCTATATTTGCAGCCAATATTGTAGAAAGGTTGTAGTGTAAGGGGTCTATGGAGAGGTTCTGATTGGCTGATTATAATGATGCCATCTCTAGATGTGTATCATTTTTGTAGTTGACGTTATAAGTATTGGCTCTGTTCTGTCCATAGTTCAAACTTGTGCTCTGCTTCTGGGGAACACCCCAGATAAGTTGGTGTCAGTTCTGCCTAGCCTGCTTGATGGCCCATTAAGGAACATCAGCTACACAACTGACCCATTGAGAGAAGGCAGATACACCTTGTGACTCAGCAAGGTAGCAGGGACCTGCCTATGGACAGAACTCTAAGGTTTTTCTGTGCCCCGTGCTGGATAAGAGTGTCCTTGGGACAAAGAAAGCAAAGACCACATGGCAAGAGACTATAAAAGGCTGATGCCTCATCTCCATCTTGTCTTCAATCCTGCTTCATACCTCTGGAGGGACTTTGCTACAAACTGAAGCTCTAGACAAAGGACTGAATGACCCATCCCAGCTGTGGATTGACTTCAGAGACTTGATTTGAATCTGCAGTTTATTCCATCACTGTTACAAGCCTGAACCAAGAACTTTCCCATTACTGTATGTGAAGGGTTAAAATCTATGTGCATTTTATATAACAACCTGGTCTATGGATTGTGCCAGTTCTTTTCCAGACCCGAAGTCCAGACTATGGTCTAGCCCACTATGACTCTTTTGATGGTTTAAATTACACTCACGGGCACTGAGGATAGTTACTGAAAGTTTGGGAGTTAGGAGCTAATAGGTCAGTGGTCCGGTCCCCTCACAGATGATCCCGTCCCTCTGGGACAGGGGCAGGTCTGAGCTCTCACACCAAATGCCTCATTGTGGCTGCCAGAATCTATGGGCGGCTCATTTAGTTTACACTGAGGGTTGAGTCCTGCTTCGTGCACCATGTGTGAGAATGAAAATCCTAAACCGCCCTTTGAAATAACAAAAGCAGCAGGATGTGTTATTGTCCCTGCCTCAGAGCAGACAGACCAATGGAGAAATGCCATTGAGACCAGGGTAATACTCCACTGCCGTTCTACCTTTTTTACTTGCTACACTCCCTCCCAGCCTTGTGGGGTCTCAGAGCCCGTTATTGAGCCTGAGCCGAGATGTCTACACTGCAAATTTACCACCCCACAGCCCAAGCCCCGGGAGCCTGAGCTGGTATGGGGCAGCCCTGGGTGTTTCATTGCAGTGTGGACATAAGCCTATTGTGTTTCATTTCTTAGGTTCTGCTGCCATCGTGTGGCCATTTCCTTCCCCTCCTTTCTGTCCAAAGCGCAGAGCCCAGTTCCTCCAGGGGGAGAAGGACGTCTTCCTTCTTCCCTTCCTCAACAGCCCCCTTCCCTGGAGAGCCGTTTGCTGGGGTATGGGTGGGGAACAGCCGTTTCTGAGGATTAATTTCATATTAATGGTGTTGATCTATAGATTTTACAGCCAGACTAGATCACTAGGTACCTCTGCTCTGAGGGGGGATTTGATAGCTGCTTTCAACTACCTGAAAGGGGGTTCCAAAGACGATGGATCTAGACTGTTCTCAGTGGTAGAAGATGATAGAACAAGGAGTAATGGTCTCAAGTTGCAGAGGGGGAGGTTTAGGTTGGATATTAGGAAAAACTTTTTCACTAGTAGGGTGGTGAAGAACTGGAATGGGTTACCTAGGGAGGTGGTGGAATCTCCTTCCTTAGAGGTTTTTAAGGTCAGTCTTGACAAAGCCTTGGCTGGGATGATTTAGTTGGGTTTTGTCCTGCTTTGAGCAGGGGGTTGGACTAGATGACCTCCTGAGGTCCCTTCCAACCCTGAGATTCTATGATTCTATGACCTGATTCAGAACAGAGTCCAGAGAATTTTACCCAGTGACTCCTACATCCACCCCAAGATCTTCTGGCTGAACGAGGAGGGTTCATTCAGAAAGTCATGGTGTTTGGGTGTAAAGGTGTGAAATGATGGGGAAATTGGCCCCTCTTTCAAGTTTAAATGTTGTCACTTCTACACCTAGACCGGGGTGGCCAACCTGAGCCTGAATTTCCCAGTGTAACTGCCAAACGTGCACCTTTGTATGCAACTACTGAGTCAATTGTGAACCTTCCCATCATTGTCCTTTGCTCTTAACCCTGAGGCTATTGCCTCATCATGGGCCCATTTCCCGCCTCTCTTTCATACAGAAGCACAATTTTCTTTGCACAGACACAGGAACAGCAAGATCTTTCTCTGTCCCTTGTGCAAAGCAGGGGGCCAAATTCCATGGAAACAATGGGCAAGCAGGGGGCTCTGGGCAAATCCAGCCCTGGCCGTGAGATGTTCCCTCCCCTCTTTCTTTATGCTCCTGTTGTTATTTCATGGATTGTCTGGGATGGGGAAAAAGCTGAGTTCACTCCAGGTGGAGGGGAAAAGAACCCTGAAAATCTCAGGACCCAACCCTGCTACAAGGATCACTGAGGTGCTGGGAATCTGCCTGGGAAAGGGACTGTGTCAATTGTCAAGGTGGGGAACGAATAACAATCTACAACTAGATCCACCTCATTAACCACTGACACAGGCTAATCCTGCTGGCAACAGAAGGGAAACTGGGAGCCATTCTTTGCTGTTCAGCCATGGAAACAGTGACCCAATTGCACCGCAGTGAATGTGCTGGGGAAAGCTGGAGTTTACAGGCAGGTGGAAATGCCTAGCAGATCCTAGAAACACCTGGAGATCCCCACACCACTTCTGCCACTAGGGTGAGGAGTTGAGCTGTTCACAGCATCCCCCACCATGACCTTGCAGCAGGGGATTGCAGCACCCCCAACCCAATGCAGGGGAGATGGCTGAGTGTATCTCTGCACCCTGAGACCAGGGCACCCACTCTCTCTGCCCCACACATAGAATCTGGCCCTGCTGAAAAGTGACCCCTATGACCAAGTCATCTCCAGGAGAGCAGGATTGGTCCTCAGAGAGGGGAATGGGCTTCTCGTGAAGCTTATAGGTCACTGGATGCTCTGGAAACAGGAGGGCTCTGAGTGTAACCCATAGCAAACACAACCTGGTAGGGGATGTAGCTCAGTGGTTGAGCACATGCTTTGCGTGTATGAGGCCCTGGGTTCAATCCCCAGCATCTCCATGATCATTTTTTTTCACCCTGCTGCTTTGCTCATGCCCAGAGGGGATGTGGCCCACCAGTCTCCCTGCACCAGTTTCAGTCCTGCTCAGTGAGGGGCAAGTGACAATTGCATGGAAGGTCTGGGGGTGGGTTCTGCTCCTAAGTCACCTCGGTACATTTAAGATTCCCACCTGCTGTGCTGCTTGGGACAAGGGTAGATGAGAAGGGCGAATCCTCCAGCACTGGAGGGAAAGGTCCCATCTGCACAGCCTGAGAGGCAAGGAAACAGAAGGGCAGGGTAGAGAGAGGTCAGTGATTTACTCCCAGCAGGGGACACTGTCTTTTTGAGTATCAGAGGGGTAGCCGTGTTAGTCTGGATCTGTAAAAGGCGAGAGAGTCCTGTGGCACCTTCTAGACTAACAGACGTATTGGAGCATGAGCTTTCGTGGGTGAATACCCACTTCGTCAGATGAATGGAGTGGGAATTCTGTGACTGGCTTGCCAAGTACAAAAGCAGTTTCTCCTCCCTTGGTGATCACACCTCAACTGCTAGAAGAGGGTCTCATCCTCCCTGATTGAACTAACCTCCTTATCTCTAGACTGATTCTTGCCTGCATATTTATACCTGCCCCTGAAAATTTCCACTACATTCATCTGACGAAGTGGGATTCACCCACGGAAGCTTGTGCTCCAATATGTCTGTTAGTCTGTAAGGTGCCAGGGGACTCTGTCTTTTTGAGGCGAGTGATGCTGGCTTGGGATGGTGCTGACGATGGATAGAAAAAAGGCTGGAGTCAATGGCAGATGGGACCACAGAAGGGGAAGGGGAATGGCAGCCCCACAGAAGGTCCTGGGTGCTCAGATGCCCCCAGTTATTGCACCCAGGCCTGTCCTAGAGAGAGAAAAGACACCGAGGGACCCAGCCCCCTACAGTGATCCCATGGACAAGAACCTGGTTAGGAGTGGGGTGAAGGTTCCCTCTGGGCAAAGGGGAGCTGAAATCCCTCCGTGTCCTGGAATTTAAGCAATGAAAGTTTCAAACCCTGCACGGGTGTGGGTTGAGATACATCAGCAGAAGATTGGGCTGGACAGGGGTGGCAGGTTTGTATAATTTTTGGTGGTGCCCAGAATGGGACCAAGTCCTGCCCCACCTGCCACACACACCTGCCTAAGGCTCTGGGAAGGAGTTTGGTTGTGGGAGTGTGACGGAGCTGTTCTGGCGGGACCCAACTGAGAGTGCCAAATCAGGACCAATTGCTTAAACAGGGCAGTTACAGCCCTAGGCTGGGGTTTTTCCACCTCTAAGGCAAACCAAACCAGCCAGACAAAAAGGACTTTGGTCTCACCCCACTGGCTAACCACAAGTCACACAAGCAATTTCCTTAGACACTCCAGTCTCCCAATATCACCACCAATGCACTCATCCTGGGGATAAATGGTTATGAAAACCAACACCCCAATAAAAGAAAAAGGTTCCCTCGATCCCAAAGGACCAAGCCCCAGACCCAGGTCAATATACACATCAGATCTTACCCACAAATCACGCTGTTGCCAATCCTTTAGAATCTAAAATCTAAAGGTTTATTTACAAAGGGAAAAAGGTAGAGAAGAGAGGTAGAATTGGTTAAATGGAATCAATTACATACAGTAATGGCAAAGTTCTTAGTTCAGGCTTGCAGCAGTGATGAAGTAAACTGCAGGTTCAATTTAAGTCTCTGGAACATCCCCCGCTGGGATGGGTCCTCAGTCCCTTGTGTAGAGCTTCAGTTTGTAGCAAAGTCCCTCCAGAGGTAAGAAGCAGGATTGAAGACAAGATGGAGACGAAGCATCAGGCTTATATAGACTTTTCCAGGTGTAAGAATCCCTTTGTCTTCACTGTGGAATTTTACAGCAAAATGGAGCCTTGAGTCACATGAGCCAGTCCCTGCATACTTTGCTGAGTCACAAGGCATGTCTGCCTTCTCTCCATGGGTCCATTGTGTCCTTAATGGTCCTTAATGGGCCATCAAACAGGCTAGGCAGAGCTAACACCAGCTTGTCTGGGAGGCTTCCCCCAGAAGCACAGCACAAACTTGAAATATTGACAGCATAGAGCCAACATTCATAACTTCAACTAAAAATGATACAGACATACAGACAGCATAATTAAAACCAGCAACCCGGAACCTGGTCTTAGACACCTTATATGACCCCCTTTACTTAGGATTTGGTGCCACTACAGGACCTTGGTTGCAACCCATGTTCTATATGGTCCCCATTTATATCAATAACGTCACAGGGAGGGAGAGGGGTTGGGCTCTGGGAGAGTTTGGGTGCAGGGTCTGGGCTCAGTCAGGGGGTTGTGGTGAAGGAGGCAGTGTGGGGGGCAGGCTCTTGGAGGGAGGTTGGGTGCAGGTGTGGGGTCTGGGCTGGGGCAGGGGTTGCAGGAGAGGGTGAGGGGTGCAGCATTTACCTTGGACATCTCCCGAAAGCAACCCGCAGCCCCTAAGCTGGAGGGCCGGGGGCGTCTCTGCGCACTGCTGCCCATAGACTCCACCCCCGCAGCTCCCATTGCCACAGTTGGCAGAGTTGGCAGTTGGGGCGGGGGCAGCATGTGGAGACCCCCCACCCCCACAGTTGTTCTTCTCACAGCTGGCTGATGGGGGGCAGCAGGGGATCTCCCAAATCTGGGGGGATCTCTCTGTACCCCACTGTTAGTTCTCCATCCTGTCTCCCCCTAACAACATGCACCACTCCCCTCCACATTATCAATATTTTAGAGAGACCCCTCCCTCCCTTTATGGGATACAGACTCTCTGTGACAGAGACTGACTGGGGCTCCTCTCTGCATGGCCCCAGTGGGGAAGGAAAGAGACTGGGGGAGGGGGAGAAGATGGGCAGAAGGAGTCAAATGGGTCAAAGCCAGAATAGAGGAGATTTTCTTCCTGTTAAAATGTACTGGAGGCTCATCGCTGAAAAGCCGCATCTTGAGTTAAGTTTGAACCAGCAGCCTTTCAATTACCAGGCAAAGGTGTGAACCACAGAGACTGATAACTGCCTGCTTCCCAAATGTGTTTAAAAAACATCTTCAGGGGTGCAACTGGTTAGTGCAGAGGGGCCATCTGTTGGGGTTATGAGTTCAAGCTTTCTCTCAAGCCCTTGTTTCTCTTACCTGTGTAGTTTGTTTTGCCTAATTCATACACAAAGTGCTATACTAGAAAAAGGAGAGTAAGTTCTAAAATGTAGAGGTGGGTGAATACTTTAGAAACATCCCCCCTGTGCTGCCATTAGTTCCAGCAGATTGTTCACTGGAAGAGCAAATTGATTTCTTTGCTGCTGAGAAAGATGCCAGGACAGGTCTGTGGGCACCAGGATCTCCCTGCTTCTTCCAGCTCCTTCCCTGCCCCAGTCACTGCTGTAGGAGGGTCCTATATGCACTGAGCCTAAACATTTTCCTGGGCCTTCTTAGCATAGTTGGCAGCATGTCAGTCTCATACTCAGTAGGTCCTGAGCTCACACCTCAGAAAAGACAATGGTTTTCTGCTCCCTGCTTCAGATTTTCTAAAGGAAATCAGAGAAAAGAAGCTATAGGAGAGTGGTTCCTAGACACTCTAACACACACAGATTTTTCTAAGGCATTAACTTTTCCTTCTCTGTGGAGTTTGTATTCTCCATAGAGCAAAATAAAACAAAAACATGCAAGTCTAAGACTAATACAGTATGAAACTCAATACAGATAAAATCTCACCCTCAGAGATCTTCCAATAAGCTTCTTTTGCAGACTAATTTCTTGTCTGGGCCCAATCTTTTCACCTGGTATAGTCCTTGTTCCAGCTCAGGTGGTAGCTAGGGGATTTCTCATGACTGCAGCCACCTTTCTTCTGTTCCACCCCCTTAAACAGCTTTGGTACAAGGCAGGAATCTTTTGTCTCTCTCCTGGGGAAAAGCCCCAGGTTTAAGATGGATTCCTGTACCAGGTGACATGGTCACATGCCCTGTGAGACCCCAAGCCTTCATTGTTCCTGGCCTGATTCACAGATGGTGCAGGACAGAGCCATCTCCAGTCAATTGTCCTGGTTAATGGGAGCCATCAGGAGTCCAAACCACTATTAATGGCCCACACATTGCATCATTACAACAGGACCTCAGAGTTATAGCTCATATTTCTAGCTTCAGATACAGGAATGATCGGTTCATACAAATAGGCTGAACACACACAGTAGATAATAAGCTTTGTAATGATACTGCACAAGAGACCTTTTGCATGAAGCATGTTCCAGTTACATTATATTCACACTCATTAGCATATTTTCATAAAATCATCAACATCACAGCAGGGAAAGGGTTTTACTGCGGCACCTGGGAGCAGCTGAGTTTCATGTCCAGGCTCTGCTATGAGTTCCTCCAGGTTTCCCATGAGCACACAGGGCCCTTAGCGGGTACTCTCGATACAGGAATGGCCCAGATACAATGAAGTGATGGGAATTGCATTTTCCTTTTTAATTTTTGAATTTCCAATGACATTTCTGTTTGTGATTTTGTTTTGCTTCGTATAACTGTGTTTTCTCAGGGACTTGATATTTACCAGGCTAACTAACAGCTAATAACGGGAGACTTCCAAGCAGGGCGTGGGTGAGCAGAAAAGAACTGTAAGAGATGCTGGTTTTCGACCTTGTGTTAGATAAGAATAGAATGCAGATTGTAGCTGAAATTGCTGAGAGAAGTAAGCTATCAGAAAGGAATATGTACAAACAAAATGCAGTTGTTGCTCCTCAGTGTATGTCGCAAGAGGTATAAATGCTTGCCTTAATTGTTTATCTAACCGAGACCTACCTCGGGAGGGGAAACTCTGCCTGTCTGTACTCTCCCGAATAACTGCAGTTGCTCGAAATAAACGGCATAATATAATAACATTTAACATCCCTGTGGTGGGAAGAACATTTCAACAGCCCAACACTGTGGCATTTGATTTCAAAAAGGAGAACTATACAAATATGAGGGGGTTAGTTAAACAGAAATTAAAAGGTACAGTGACTAAAGTGAAATTCCTTTAAGCTGCATGGACACTTTAACGACACCATAATAGAGGCCCAACTTAAATGTATACCCCAATTTAAGAAACACAGTAAAAGAACTAAAAAAGACTCACCGGGGCTTAACAACCATGTAAAAGAAGCAGTGAGAGACAAAAAGACTTCCTTTAAAAAGTGGAAGTCAAATCCTAGAAAGGAGCATAAACATTGCCAAATTGTAGGTGACAAATCTGAGGAACTGTCACAGACTGAAGTGTCACTAGAGGAGGTTTTGGAATTAATTGATAAACTCAACATTAACAAGTCACCAGGACCAGATGGCATTCACCCAAGAGTTCTGAAAGAACTCAAATGTGAAGTTGCGGAACTATTAACTATGGTTTGTAACCTGTCCTTTGAATCGACTTCGGTACCCAATGACTGGAAGTTAGCTAATGTAACGCCAATATTTAAAAAGGGCTCTAGAGGTGATCCCGGCAATTACAGACCAGTAAGTCTAACATCGGTACCGGGCAAATTAGTTGAAACAATAGTAAAGAATAAAATTGTCAGACACATAGAAGAACATAAATTGTTGGGCAAAAGTCAACACGGTTTCCGTAAAGGGAAATCCTGTCTTACTAATCTATTAGAGTTCTTTGAGGGGGTCAACAAACATGTAGACAAGGGGGATTCAGTGGACATAGTGTACTTAGATTTCCAGAAAGCCTTTGACAAGGTCCCTCGCCAAAGGCTCTTACATAAATTAAGTTGTGATGGGATAAAAGGGAAGGTCCTTTCAAGGATTGAGAACTGGTTAAAAGACAGGGAATGAAGGGTAGGAATTAATGGTAAATTCTCAGAATGGAGAGGGGTAACTAGTGGTGTTCCCCAAGGGTCAGTCCTCGGACCAATCCTATTCACCTTATTCATAAATGATTTGGAGAAAGGGGTAAACAGTGAGGTGGCAAAGTTTGCAGATGATACTAAACTGCTCAAGATAGTTAAGACCAAAGCAGATTGTGAAGAACTTAAAAAAAATCTCACAAAACTAAGTGATTGGGCAACAAAATGGAAAATGAAATTTAATGTGAATAAATGTAAAGTAATGCATATTGGAAAAAATAACTCCAATTATACATAAAATATGATGGGGACTAATTTAGCTACAACAAATCAGGAAAAAGATTTTGGAGTCATTGTGGATAGTTCTCTGAAGATGTCCACGCAGTGTGCAGAGGCGGTCAAAAAAGCAAACAGGATGTTAGGAATCATTAAAAAAGGAATAGAGAATAAGACTGACTATATTATTACCCTTATATAACTCCATGGTATGCCCACATCTTGAATTCTATGTACAGATGTGGTCTCCTCATCTCAAAAAAGATATACTGGCATTAGAAAAGGTTCAGAGAAGGGCAATTAAAATGATTAGGGGTTTGGAACGGGTCCCATATGAGGAGAGATTAAAGAGGCTAGGGCTTTTCAGCTTGGAAAAGAGGAGACTAAGAGGGAATATGATAGAGGTATATAAAATCATGAGTGATGTGGAGAAAGTAGATAAGGAAAAGTTATTTACTTACTCCCATAATACAAGAACTAGGGGCCACCAAATGAAATTAATAGGCAGCTGGTTTAAAACAAATAAAAGGAAGTTCTTCTTCACACAGCGCACAGTCAACTTGTGGAACTCCTTGCCTGAAGAGGTTGTGAAGGCTAGGACTATAACAGGGTTTAAAAGAAAACTGGATAAATTCATGGAGGTTAAGTCCATTAATGGCTATTAGCCAGGATGGGAAAGGAATGGTGTCCCTAGCCTCTGTTTGTCAGAGGATGGAGATGGATGGCAGGAGAGAGATCACTTGATCATTGTCTGTTAGGTTCACTCCCTGGGCTTCTTCTGCTCTACAGCTATAATTGTCTTTTTACACCAAAATCACTAACTTGAGCACCCAATTCCATGTACAGTCCTAGTGGATGTAAGGCACAGGTAACTTTTGCCTCAGGGTAGCTTTTTGGCATCAACCCTCTCTCCCCCACATAAAGCTGATGAAATTCCTGGCTGGAGGGACACACGCTCCTACAAGTCAAAAGGAAAGGAGCTGATAGAAAAGATCACAGGATTGACCCCAAAGACGGGTGAGCTGCAAAAGGCAGAAGCAGGCAACTCATCTGGCAGAGCTGAGAGACCACAGTGAAGATGGTGCAAAGATCACTATATTGGAATTAGCAAATGTGATTTTTTAAAAAACAAATCTTTGGGAAGCCCCAACAAAGGCATTTCTTACAGTTCTCTCCGATTTGGATTTTCTGATATCTAATAGGGAATGACATCTGACTGAAGCTTTTCCCAAATGCAGAGCATGTGTAGGGTCTCTCTCCACTGTGGATTCTACGATGTCTGACAAAGTCTGAGTGCTCAATGAAACTTTTCCCGCACTCAGAGAATGTGTAGGGTATCTCTCATGTGTGGATTCTCTGATGTCTGATAAGGTGTGAGCGCCGACTGAAGCTTTTCCCGCACTCAGCGCACATGTAGGGTGTCTCCCCTGTGTGGATTCTCTGATGTCTGATAAGGTGTGAGCGCTGACTGAAGCTTTTCCCGCACTCAGCGCACGTGTAGGGCGTCTCCCCTGTGTGGATTCTCTGATGTGTGATAAGGTTTGAGCGCCGACTGAAGCTTTTCCCGCACTCAGCGCACGTGTACGGTGTCTCCCCTGTGTGGATTCTCTTATGTCTGATAAGGACTGAGCGCCGACTGAAGCTTTTCCCGCACTCAGCGCACGTGTAGGGCGTCTCCCCTGTGTGGATTCTCTGATGTGTAATAAGTTTTGAGCGCCGATTGAAGCTTTTCCCGCACTCAGCGCACGTGTACGGTGTCTCCCCTGTGTGGATTCTCTGATGTGTGATAAGGTTTGAGCGCCGACTGAAGCTTTTCCCGCACTCAGCGCATGTAGGGCGTCTCCCCGTGTGGGTTCTCTGATGTCTGATAAGGTTTGAGCGCTGACTGAAGCTTTTCCCGCACTCAGAGCACATGTAGGGCGTCTCCCCTGTGTGGATTCTCTGATGTGTGATAAGGTTTGAGCGCTGAGTGAAGCTTTTACCGCACTCGTGACCTGTGTAGTTTGTCTCTTCCAAGTTGATTCTCTCATGTGTAATAAGGTCTGAGAGGCTACTGAAGTTCTCCCCTGGCCTCTGCTGAGTCTCAGAGGCTTTTACTGTTTCTCGGAGTGCACAACTCCTGGAAACATTCCCTTTGGGTCTTCCTGATAACGTCCCATGTGGTGCTCCTTGCTCAACATCTTCCTGCTGGGGTTTCTGCTCCTCATTCTCACGCACCATCCTATCACCTGATGGGAGACAGAGAGAATCCAGACATAGGTCACTCCCTGTGCCTGAGAAAAGGAAATCTCAGAGACAGGAATTTTAAAAGGGATGAACAAACCAAAATATGTGCCGGAGAGATCAAACCTATCAGGAGCTGATTTTCCCCAGAGAAGAGAGGAAGGGATCAGTTTTGGTCTGCATTTCACCAGAACATGCAGGGGAAAGTGGAATCAGGTAGGGATCTGCTGCCAGTTGTTAGTCAGGATAGGTGGGAAGCCATGAGTGACATCTGCCTAATTATTCCACATCTGCAGGGAACAATCCTGAACTTGGAGAGCTCACAAGGTCTTTATGCGGCATCCCAAATGTTTCCTGTATTCACGGACAGTTTTTGACTTGCTTTAACCAAGTCCTCACCTGTGCAGGCAGCTCTTGGAAGCACTTCTTTCTCAGAACCCTGGAGGTCCAGGACCCACGGCTCTTCCCCTCGTTCCAGCTGTGAGACCACATCAGGTTTGGAATTTAGAAACCCTATGTCAGACAAAGAAAACAAGGGAGGTCGGTGGAATTTGTGGGATACTTGTCACAAAGAATATTCCATGGTTTTAAGCTCAGATCATTTTTAAGCAGTAACATCCCAAGACCAGCTTCCTTGGCTCCAAGTGGCAGGAGAGTTATTATTATTATTATTAATCATACGCATTACCTTAGGCCTAAGGACCAACTAACAGTGTGTCTCCGTTGTGCTAGGCACAGTACAAATGCAGAATAGTAGATGGCCCATGCTCTGAAGAATTTACAGTCTAAATAGACAAGACAGACACAGCATGGGGGAGGGGGTAGAACCCTCTGTTAGAATAGAGATATTCAGGCCTGCCTGCAAAGCCTAGACTTTAAGAACTTAGGGGTATTTTTATCACTTAGCTAGTTACAGGAGTATGAAAACAAAGAATCAAAATCACAGTGTGCCTGTGTCTGGGCCTTCTCTCACTAGGATAGCCTGAGGCCTTGTTCTTAGGCTAAGGCCTTTGGCTAAGCACCAGGGGCAGCCATAAGCTGGGAAGTGAAGGGTCACATCCTCACATCCCAAACCAGTCACACTGAAATAAGGTGCTATTGGGCTCTTAGGAAGATGATCCTGTCTGGATCTTAAGATGGTTAAAGAAACCTTAATTTGATACCAGCCTGTCTGGCAAGAAATCACTTATCAATGGTTGTGGTTGTGAAACCCTCATTTCTGTATTGCTTTATCTTTATGGCCACCACTTTTACATTGTTAATCAGTCTGGTTCTCTAATTGTTTCTCTCCTGTATAATTAATGTTGCCAGGTGTAAGTTAATTAGGGTAGTGGTTTATAATTGGTTAGAGCAGGAGTAGGCAACCTATGGCGGCACACGAGCTGATTTTCAGTGGCACTCACACTGCCCAGGTCCTGGCCACCGGTCCAGAAGGCTCTGCATTTTAATTAATTTTAAATGAAGCTTCTTAAACATTTTAAAACCTTACTGACTTTACATACAATAGTTCAATTATGTATTATAGACTTATAGAAAGAGACTTTCTAAAAACGTTAAAATGTATTATTGGCACATGAAATCTTAAATTAGAGTGAATAAATGAAGACTCAGCACACCACTTCTGAAAGGTGGCTGACGCCTGGGTTAGAGAATTATGTCACAATATGTTAGAATTGGTTAGTTAAATTTCAGCACAATTACTGGTTAAGGTATAGCTGAGAATATTACTCTATAAATGGGGTCAAACAGGAGGGAGGAAGGAAATTGGAATAATAGAATATCAGGGTAGGAAGGGACCTCAGGAGGTATCTAGTCCCACCCTGCTCAAAGCAGGATCACTCCCAACTAAATCATCCCAGCCAAGGCTTTGTCAAGCCTGATCTTAAAAACCTCTAAGGAAGGAGATTCCACCACCTCCGTGGGGAACTCATCCCAGGCCTTCACCACCCTCCTAGTGAAATAGTGTTTCCTAATATCCAACCTAAACCTCCCCCATTGCAACTTGAAATCATTACTCTTTATTCTGTCATCTGCTACCACTGAAAACAGTCTAGGCCTGGTCTACACTGGGGGGGGGGGCGGGGGGGAGTTCGATCTAAGGTACGCAACTTCAGCTACACGAATAGCGTAGCTGAAGTCGAATACCTTAGTTCGAATTACTTACCTGTCCTCACGCCGCGGGATCGACGTCCGCGGCTCCCCCATCGACTCCGCCACCACCGTTCTCGGTGGTGGAGTTCCGGAGTCGACGGGAGCGTTCGGAGTTCAATATATTGCGTCTAGATGAGACGCGATATATCGAACTCCGAGAAATCGATTGCTACCCGCCGATCTGGCGGGTAGTGAAGACGTACCCCTAGATCCATCCTCTTTGGAGCCCCCTTTCAGATAGTTGAAAACAGCTATCAAATCCCCCCTCATTCTTCTCTTCTGCAGACTAAACAATCCCAGTTCCCTCAGCCTCTCCTCAGAAGTCATGTGTTCCAGTCCCTAACCATTTTGTTGCCCCCCGCTGGATGCTTTCCAATTTTTCCACATCCTTCTTATAGTGTTGGGCCCAAAACTGGACACAGTGCTCCAGATGAGGCCCCATGAATGTTGGTTAGGGGGCGAACGGGAACAGGGACACAGGCCAGGCTCTGCGGCATCAGAGCTAGGAAGGGAACACTGGGGAACAGACGGTATTGGCGTATAGAGATAAGCCCGACTGGTGTGAAGGGCTTCGGAATATGTAATCTTATAGGAGTAAAAATTGTACAGACTATACCACCCTGACACATCATCAACGAAGTGCCCATTTGTGCCTGGGTAGGGGCCATGCTCTGGGAGGGAAGATGCAGAAAGGACTCAGGATCGGTGGCCGGGGTCGCTGTGCATAGGAGATGGGGAGGTTATGTGAGGAGGGGGGTAATGAGTGGGAGAGGGAGGTCAAGAGTTAAAAGAATAATATTTGGGGAAAAAAATGTATAATAAAGTGAAACTGAACAGAAATAAAACTGGAGTGGAGGCTCTAAAGCAACAAGGCATGGGTAGGGATTCGGGGTTAAAGGTCTGGGATCCCCCACAGCTCCAGATCCCCAAACCTCTCCTCCCTCCCACTGACCCACCCAGCCCACTTCCTGGGTGCCCTTCCCCCACACTTCCCTCCCCTTCTTCCCATTACTCTCAGCCAGCACCACCTCCCGGCAACTTGAGAACTTCTTGTATTTTCTCCTCGTCTCTCACAGCCTCCTACCTCCCTGCTGCTTCTTAGCTCTAACCCTGCACACACCCGCCCCATGTCCTGGCATATCTACTACCCCGTCTCCGTCCCTCCCACGGCTCGCTTAACCCTTCACCCATGGGATCCTGAATGGTAACATTACACGCTCTCCTAAAAGAGCTCATCTGACTGTCACACAAGCCATGCATGAGTCACACACCTATTTACTCAATTTAGAATTCTAAAGGCAGCATATTTTCCTCTTAAAATGAGGAAAAGGCATGAAAGCTAATGTAGTTATGAATGTAGCCAATAAGGATACATTCAATGCAATTTTAAAATGATTGACGGCACCAAAAAGGCACATGTCCAAAAATGGTACTAGTGGGTGGGAGATAAGGCAAAAAAGGGGGGGCAAGGAAACTTGTCAAAACTTGTATGACGAATAAAGGTATAAAGTTATTACTACTCAGGTTCTTCAGAGACCCCACAGCTTCTAATAACCCAGGGACAGGACTGCTTACCCAGCGAGGTCACCGTCTCAGAGTTCTCCTGCATGACATCCCTGTAGAGGGCTCTCTGAACAGGGTCCAGTAGTGCCCATTCCCCCTTGGTGAAATACACAGCCACCTCCTCGAAGGTCACCGGCCCCTGAAAGAGCAAGAGTCCAACACTCAATACCTGCTGCCCCACTCACAGCCCCACTATTCACGGAACAGCAGCACCAGGGAAATGGAAGCCCCGGGAGGCACATGTTAACACAGTCCCACCCCACCTTACCTAGAATAGCCAGGCGGCATCAGAGGGTAGAAAGAGAGAACCTTTGTGTCTCCCAGCTGACAGACAGAGGCAGGGTCTTCACATTTATCACATACCTACTAGCCAGAGCTTGATATAGGAGATGGGGCTGGCTCTGGACCCTACTAATGGCTTCCTGGTAGGAAACACTCTCCAAATAAAATATAAGAAAGAAAAGGGAAGTCAGTAGTAAAGAATATTAGTTAGAACAGGGGTAGGCAACCTATGGCACGGGTGCTGAAGGCAGCACGCAAGTTGATTTTCCGTGGCACTCACAATGCCCGGGTCCTGGCCACCAGTCCGGGGGGCTCTGCATTTTAATTTAATTTTATATGAAGTTTCTTAAACATTTTAAAAGCCTTATTTACTTTACATACAACAATAGTTTAGTTATATATTATAGACAGAGAAAGATCTTCTAAAAATGTTAAAATGTATTACTGGCACTCAAAACCTTAAATTAGAGTGAATAAATGAAGACTTCTGAAAGGTTGCTCACAACTGAGTTAGAAGGTCAGAATTATAGAAAATTGGTAAGGGAAGTGTGACGTTATTGATATAAATTGGGACCATATAGAACATGGGTTGCAACCAAGGTCCTGTAGTGGCACCAAATCTGATGTAAAGGGGGTCATATGAGGTGTCTAAGACCAGGTTATGGGTTGCTGGTTATGATTATGCTGTCTGTATGTATGTATCATTTTGTAGTTGAAGTTATGAATATTGGCTCTATACTGTCTGTATTTCAAGCTGGTGCTGTGCTTCTGGGAGACATCGCAGACAAGTTGGTGTTAGCTCTGCCTAGCCTGCTTGATGGCCCATTAAGGACCATCAGCTACACAACTGACCCATGGAGAGAAGGCAGATACGCCTTGTGACTCAGCAAAGTATGCAGGGACTGGCCCATGTGACCCCAGACTCCATTTTGCTGTAATTTTCCACAGTAAGGACAAAGAGGTTCTTACACCTGGAAAAGCCTATAAAAGGCTGATGCCTCATCTCCATCTTATCTTCAATCCTGCTTCTACCTCTGGAGGGACTTTGCTACATGCTGAAGCTCTACACAAGGGACTGATGACCCATCCCAGCGGGGGATGTTCTCCAGAGACTTGATTTGAACCTGCAGTTTATGCCATCACTGCTACAAGCCTGAACTAAGAACTTTGCCATTACTGTATGTCATTGATTCAATTTAACCAATTCTAGCTCTCACCTCTACCTTTTTCCTTTTATGAATAAATCTTTAGATTTTAGATTCTAAAGGATTGGCAACAGCGTGATTTGTGGGTAAGATCTGATGTGTATATTGACCTGAGTCTGGGGCTTGATTCTTTGGAATCGAAAGAACCTTTTTCTTTTATTGGGGTGTTGGTTTTCATAACCATTCCTCCCCGGGACGGGTGGCACTGGTGGTGATACTGGGAGACTGGAGTGTCTAAGGAAATTACTCTTGTGACTTGTGGTTAGCCAGTGGGGTGAAACCGAAGTCCTTTTTGTCTGGCTGGTTTGGTTTGCCTTAGAGGTGGGAAAACCCCAGCCTAGGGCTGTGACTGCCCTGTTTGAGCAAGTGGTCCTGAATTGGGTCCCGCCAGAACCGCCTCGTCAGAGGAAGCTATCAGAAATCAATGACCAATCAATGAAAATAAGAAGGAAGTTTTGAAAAGTATATTAATCCTAACAATGGTAGTGATAAATTACTAGACGGAAATGGCAGAATTATCTAAAATAATGCAGAAGAGGTAAAAGTGTTCAATAAGTGTTCTCTCCTGGATTTGGAGAAAAACAGATCCTGTACTCGTATCATAAGATGTTGACGACGACACTCCTTCCATTCCAACAAGAACTCACAAGGACATTAAACAGCAGTTATTACAGTTAGACATGTTTAAATAAGCAGGTCCAGATAACTTGTATCCAAGAGTTTTTAAACACCTGGTGGAGGAGCGTGGTGGACTATTGATGTTGATTGTAATTAGGACTTGGAACACTGGGGAAATTCCAGAAGACTGGAATTAAGCTAATGCTGTGCCAATATTTAAAAAGGGTAAAAGAGATGACCCAGCTAATTACAAGAGTGTCAGTCTGATATCAATACTGAGCAAAATAATGGAGCAGTCAATACTGGATTTCGTTAATAAAGAATTAAAGGAAGGTAATATAATTAGTACCTATTAACAAAGGTTTAGAGAAAATAGATCCTATCAAACTAACTGGATATCCTTATTAGATAAGATCAAAAGTTTGGTTGCAGCTAATATTATTGATGTAATATATCTAGACTTCTGTAAGGCACATGACTTGATTCAGCACAATATTTTGACTAAAAAACTAGAATGATACAAAATAAACACAGCATACATTAAATAGATTAAAAACTGGGATTGTAAATGGGGAACCATGGTCAAGTGGATTCATTTCTAGCGGGTTCCCACAAGGATTGCTTTTTGCCTGTGTGCTATTTAACATTCTTATCAATGACCTAGAACAGAATATAAAATCATCATGGATAAAGTTTGCAGTATCACAAAGATTGCGGGTGGTGGTAACTAATGAAGTGGCAGTAGATTCAGGCTCCAGCACTGGGAGTCTTGGAAGTTGTCCCAGCCCTGGCTGGAGGGTTATTTCCTGTTCCACAAAGAGGGGAAGTTCCATTCCCAAATCCCGTGCCTTGAAATTAGGCCCTATCTGACACTACACCCCATATTCAGCATAGTGGTATGGTTATAATATGATTAGGACATAATTATGATGCATTTTGTGCAAGATGCGTCATGTGCTGAATATGATTATCCTATTTGTGTGCATGGATCATGTTTGTATCTGAAGTTATGGATATTGACTCTGTATCTGTATTTCAAATGTGCTTACTCTGGGTAACACCCACAACGAGCCTTTCAGGTACAACAATGAAGAAGCCAGACAGAGCTGATGGCTCATCAACAAAGATAATGGACCATGGAAGAGCTTAGCCTTCCTGTGATTGTTTCAGCCAGCTTAAGAGTCATGGCTACTATGACTCAGCAGGACATGTGACTAGACCACATGACAACGAACTCCATTTTGGTACCTGTAGTTTTTCACAAACTGGACTGGGAACTTAGTTTGGAACAAATGGTTCCCGCCATATGGAAAAGCTACATAAGGTGGGGTGTGACATCATCTCTTGGCCTCATTCCCCACACAAGCAAACTCCTGGAAACACCTGAGGAACAAAGACTGAACTGCTGCTCCCAGGGTAAAGGGATTTCTAGCTTGTGTATGGAAACTTGGGGGACTGCTTGTACCATCAGTCAGGGTGAGAAATTGCTAATTCAAATTCTATCCATCTAGTATGTTAGGCTTAGAATTGTTGGGATACGTTAGGGTTCAGTAAAACAGCTGGGAAGCTGCTAATGTGCTGACATGCATTGGGGACAAAGGCATAAGCAGGCAGTAATTCTTTGCTTAACAAATAAGTTGCCATATTTTTCCTTTCCCTGTTGCTTGTAAGAATTGACATTGATGCAGCTGCATAAGAAATGTAGTTGCTGGAATAAATGTCCTTTGTGTGAAAGAAAGTAAAAGAAATGTTACCTCCCCCTCCCTTCCTTTCCCAGCTACATGAACAAGCCCTGGCTTATGGCCCCTTCCTCCCTTCCCCGAGAACTGCTCATTGACCCTTCCTCCATACCCTGAGAACTGCTGTTTAGGGAAATTTGTGGCAACACGTTATTGCAAAGAACGGTATTTTCAAGGTAAAAATGCCTCTATGATAGGTGTAATACTGTGACAGTGGCTAGGGGTGGGTATACTAATTGTATGAGTGTTTCTACTACTTAATAAGGGGTTTTGGGGTGTTGTAACGGATGTAGGTGTTTACATACAAACTTAGATAAAAGGCGTGTGATGTAACTAATCCAGTGCTTACTCGATAGTTGGGTCAAGGGGAACAAGTAACACAATAAAGAAGCCTGTATTCATATCCGCCTCTGGATCAACCTGCTCCTTTTTTGTTCTAACAATAATTACTTAAAATCTACCTTTCTGCCATTAATACACTTGTTTATTCTTTATCTTAATCAGTGCATTTTGAGTGAAGTGTTTGGGGAAAAGCTGAGCTTGGTTAGCACAGGCTTGTTGTGCACATCTTTCCCATATCGAGGGGAAGGCGAACTATATTAATGAGCTGACATTATACAGATCCCTGTGCACTATAAGATGGTATAATTCTAAATTTATACTACAGCAGGTGTGCAAGGTTGGGGAGCTGGGAAATTGGCTGTTGTCGTCTATCTGTCCTTGAGTGGCTCAGGTAAAGCACTCAGGTAGCTTAGTTGGATGCATGGCACCACCTGCTGTCGTGTTGGGTGATAACAGGGCCTGGAGAGGCTGGCTGAATCTCCAGCAAAGCAGTGTGAGAAGGGCCAGCCCAGCTTGAGGGTTAGAGGGCACAGCGGTTCCCAGAACCCTACTCAGACTGCACCCAGGGGTGACAACCCATCACACCCTAGAGTACACAAGTCTCAGCAGGTTTGTCACATCCTGTCCCCTCCCTTTCTCCACCCGAGATATTTCCTGCCTCCCACCACCTCCAGCAACTCCTATCCTCCTATGCATTTACTGCTCCTCTCCCTCCAAGCAGAACCCACCACCAGCTCCCTGAGAATCCCTTACCTGAGCCAGCTCCAGTGCAGCCATTTCCTTCCCTTTGGGAGGATGAAATGATCTGGAGCAAAATGTGGACGTTAATCTGTAGCCTGCCAGGACGAGAAGGGCAATGTGAGAGAATGCAGAGGGGGCTTTTGTCCATTCCACATGCTGATTCCCCCCCTGATTTTTCCCTGCTAATGGACACTCTAGGTTCTGCCACACTGTGAAGCACAGAGTGACCTTATTCCAGTACAGGCCTAGCCCCCTCCCACCATGGTGTAACCCTCTGAGACACGGTGAAACCCTCCCAGTAACATCCTCTGTTATACTTACCAAGTTTGCAGACAATACCAAGCTGGGAGGGGTTGCAAGTGCTTTAGAGGCTAGGCCAAGGAGGGACAGCTCAGTGGTTTGAGCATTGGCCTGCTAAACCCAAGGCTGTGAGTTCAATCCTTGAGGGGGCCATTTGGGGCAAAAATCTGTCTGGGGATTTGTCCTGCTTTGAGCAGGGGATTGGACTAGATACCTCCTGTGGTCCCTTCCAACCCTGATATTCTATGATTAAAATTCAAAATGATCTGGAGAAAAGGACTGAAGTAAATAGGAAGAAATTCAATTAGGACAAATGCAAAGTGCTTCATTTAGGAAGGAACAATCAGGTGCACACGTACAAAGTGGGAAATTCCTGCCCAGGAAGGAGCACTGCGGAAAGGGAGCTGGGGGCCATAGTGGATCACAAGCTAAGTATAAGTCAACAGTGCAAAAGGGCAAACATCATTCTGGGATGTATTTGAGGGAGTACTGTAAGCACGACACAAGTAGTAATTCTTCCACTCCACTCTGTGCGGATTAGGCCACAACTGGAGTACTGTGTCCATTTGTGGTTGCCACATATGAGGAAAGATGTGGACAAATTGGAGAAAGTCCAGAGAAGAGCAACAAAAATGATTAAAGGTCTAGAAAACATCACCTATGAGGGAAGATTGAAAAAAATTGGGTTTGTTTAGCCTGGAGTAGAGAGGACATGATAATAGTTTTCAAGTACATAAAAGGTTGTTACAGGGATGTGGAAGAAAAAAATGTTCTTAACCTCTGAGGATAGGACAAGAAGTAATGGCCTTAAACTGCAGCAAGGGCAATTTAGGATGGAGATTAGGAAAAAACTTCCTAACTGTCAGAGTGGTTAAGCTCCAGAACAAATAGCGTAGGGAGGTTGTGGAATCTCCATCATTGGGGATTTTTAAGAGGAGGCTGGACAAACACCTCAGGGATGGTCTAGATAATACTGAGTCCTGCCTTGAGTGCAGGGGACTGGACTAGATGACCTCCCAAAGTCCCTTCCAGTTCTATGATTCTATGAACCAAAGGCCAGTGAAGAGCAGAATCAAAGGAGTCACTCTGGGGATTCTCCCTGTCACTGTCCCCAAGGCAGCTCTCTCAGGTTAACTAAGTTGTTTGATGCTTTAGCCTTTGTAGAGTCTCTCCTGGCAGTGCCCCCTTCTTGGGCCGGGCCTAGTTCTAGCTTTTGACAAGTGTGACCCCGGGGGCTCTGAGACGGGGCCTTCTTGCCTCAGCACATCTTGTTCCTTTCTGTGGCTCCCCAGTGAGTCCCAATGAGTAGATACTCCTCATACAGACTGTGAACATAGGAAGGGCCCACTGCATCAGAGCAATGGTCCATCTAGACTGGAGTGTCTAAGGGAATTGCTTGTGTGTCTTATGGTTAACCAGTGGGGTGAAACCAAAATCCTCTTTGTCTGGCTGGTTTGGTTTGGTTTGCCTTAGAGGTGGAAAAATCCCAGCCTTGGGCTGTAACTGCCCTGTTTTAAGCGATTTGTCACTCTCAGTTGGGTCCCATCAGAACCGCATCGTCACAAGTATCATCTGCAAACTTTGCCACCTCACTGTTTACCCCTTTCTCCAGATCATTTATGAATACGTTGAATAGGATTGGTCCTAGGACTGACCCTTGGGGAACACCCCTAGTTACTCCTCTCCATTCTGAAAATTTACCATTGATTCCTACCCTTTGTTCCCTGTCTTTTAACCAGTTCTCAATCCATGAAAAGATCTTCCCTCTTATCCCATGATAACAATTTATGTAAGAGCCTTTGGTGAGGGACCTTGTCAAAGGCTTTCTGGAAATCTAAGTACACTATGTCCACTGGATTCCCCCTTGTCCACATGTTTGTTGACACCTTCAAAGAACTCTAATAGATTAGTAAGACATGATTTCCCTTTACAGAAACCATATTGACTTTTGCTCAACAATTTTTGTTCTTCTATGTGCCTGACAATTTTATTCCTTTACTATTGTTTCAACTAATTTGCCTGGTACAGACGTTAGACTTACCGGTCTGCAACTGCCAGGATCGCCTCTAGACACCTTTTTCAATATTGGCGTTACATTAGCAATCTTCCAGTCATTGGGTACAGAAGCCGATTTAAAGGACAGGTTACAAACCATAGCTAATAGTTCCTCAATTTCACATTTGAGTTCCTTCAGAACTCTTGGTAAATACCATCTGGTTCGGTGACTTGTTACAGTTAAGTTTAGCAAGTAGTTCCAAAACCTGCTCTATTGACACTTCAATCTGTGGCAGTTCCTCAGATTTGTCACCCACAAATGGTTTGGGAATCTCACCAACATCCTCAGCCATGAAGACTGAAGCAAAGAATCCATTTAGTTTCTCCGCAATGACTTTATCATCTTTAAGGGCTCCTTTCGTATCTCAATCGTCCAGTGGCCCCACTGGTTGTTTAGCAGGCTTCCTGCTTTTGTTATTACCTTTTGAGTTTTTGGCTAGCCCCTTCTTCAAACTCCTCTTTGGCTTTTCTTATTACATTTTTACACTTAATTTGGTAGTGTTTATGCTCCTTTCTATGTACCTCACTAGGATCTGACTTCCACTTTTTAGAAGATGCCTTGTTATCTCTCACTGCTTCTTTTACATGGTCGTTAAGCCACGGTGACTCTTTTTTAGTTCTTTTGCTGTTTTTTTTAATTTGGGGTATATATTTAAGTTGGGCTTCTAATATTGTGTTTTTGAAAAGTGTCCATGCAGCTTGCAGGGATTTCACTCTAGTCATTGTACCTTTTAATTTCTGTTTAACTAACCCCCTCATTTTTGCATAGTTCCCTTTCCTGAAATTAAATGCCAGTGTTGAGCTGTTCTTCCCACCACAGGAATGTTAAATGTTGTTATATTATGGTCATTATTTCCAAGCGGTCCTGTTACAGTTAGCCCTTGGACTAGATCCTGAGCTCCACTCAGGACTAAATCGAGAGTTGCTTCTCCCATTGCGGGTTCTTGTACCAGCTGCTCCAAGAAACAGTCATTTAAAGTATCCAGAAATTTTGTCTCTACATTTTGTCCTGAGGTGACATGTACCCAGTCAATATGGGGATAATTGAAATCTCCCATTATTATGGATTCCTTTATTTTGATAGCCTCTCTAATCTCCCTTCGCATTTCATCCTCACTATCACTGTCTTTGACAGGTGGTCGATAACAGATCCCTATTGTTATATTCTTATTAGAGCATGGAATTACTATCCATAGAGATTCTATGGAACATATGGTTTCATTTAAGATTTTTACTACATTTGAGTTTACATTTTCTTTAACATACAGTGCCACTCCCCTCCCCACCCCCCGAATATGACCTGCTCTGTCCTTCCGATATATTTTGTACTCTGGAATGATTGTGTCCCATCGATTGTCCTCACTCCACCAGGTTTCTGTGATGCCTATTATGTCAATATCCTCCTTTAACACGAGGCACTCTAATTCACCCATCTTATTATTTAGACTTCTGGCATTTGTGTACAAGCATTTTAAAAACTTGCCGCTGTTTATTTGTCTGCCCTTTTCTGATGTGTCAGATTCTTGTGTGTGAATGATCTGGCCCCTACTTTATCCTCTACCAGCCTCTCTTCCTGACTAGAACTAGAAAATCTCTATCACTAGACTCCCCTCTAAGACAAGTCTCTGTCCGATCCACGAGCTCCTCTGCAGCCATTGGCTTTCCCCCATCTCTTAGTTTAAAAACTGCTCTGCAACCTTTTTAATGTTAAGTGCCAGCAGTTTGGTTCCACTTTGGTTTAGGTAGAGCCCATCCTTCCTGTATAGGCTCCCCCATCCCCAAAGTTTCCCCACTTCCTAATCAATCTAAACGCCTCCTCACTACACCATCATCTCATCCACCCATTGAGACTCTGAAGCTCTGCCTGCCTACCTGGCCATGTGCGTGGAACTGGAAGCTTTTCTGAGAATGCCACCATAGAGGTCCCAGATTTCAGTCTCTTTCCTCGCAGACTAAATTTGGCCTCCAGGATGTCTCACCTACCGTTCCTTATGTCACTGGTGCCTACACGTACCACGACCACTAGGTCCTCCCCAGCACTACACATAAATCTATCTAGATGCCTCGAGAAATCAGCAACCTTTGCACCAGGCAGACAAGTCACCATACGGTTCTCCGGGTCATCACAAACCCAGCTATCCTTGTTTCTAATGATCAAATCTCCCATTACTAACAGCTGCCTTTTCTTAATGCCTGGGGTTCCCTCCCCGGAGAGGTAACCTCAGTGCAAGAGGTTACCCCAACACCATCTGGGAGGAGGGTCCCAACTATGGGAAGGTTTCCCTCTGCTCCCATTGACAGCTCTCCTTCCCTGGGCCTTTCATCCTCCTCAACAGCGCAGTGGCTGTCTGACCGGAGGTGGGAGAAATCTACAGTGTCCCGGAAAAGCCTCATCAACATACTTCTCTGCCTCCCTTAGCGTCTCCAGTTCCACCACCCTGGCCTCCAAAGCCTCCACGCGGTCTCTGCGGGCCAGGAGCTCCTTGCACCGAATGCACACGTAAGCCCCCCGCCCACAGGGCAGGTATCATACATGGTACATTGAGAGCAATAAACAGGATAGCCCCCACTCTGCTGCTGGGCTTCTGCCTGCATTCTCTCTTACAGCCACCTAGGTTAACAACAGGGGTTTTGTTTCAACCAAGAAGTTTGTATTATAGCTTAAATGTTTTAAAGAATGGCAAGAGTACCTCGCCCCCTTCCCACTCCCCTTCCAAACTCCCTCACGAAACTCCCCGTTAGCAGCCCTGTTTGAAAAGCTCCCTGGTCTCTTGCTCACTGCTTTACAAAGCACTCCCCTATCACATACCCCCCTGCCCCCAGCCCCTGCTTGAGCCACTCAGGGTAGGGGGCTGGGAGCACCCCCAGTACCCCAGCCCACCCTCCCAGCCACCAGACCTGACCCCAGCATCCCCTCCCACATAACGAGCCCTCACACCCCCTGCTCTGAGTCCTGCACCCCCCCCCCCCATCCTCACCTGCACCCTGAGCACCAAATGGGAGCTCCTGCACACCCCCCTCTACATTGCCATCTGCACCCCTCACACCAAATGGGAGCTGCCCCAGGTAAGCACTTCACCCCCAACCTCCTGCCCCAACCCTGAGCCCCCTCCTGCATCCTAAAATCTGGCCAGACCCTGCACCCCAATCTCCAGCTGCTCCTGCACCCCCAGCCCTGACTCCTGCACCCTGAACACCCTGCCCTCCCTGACCCTTGCACCCCCTCACACCCCCAGTCCTTACTCCTTCACCCCTCTCAAACACACCCGTTCCCTGCCCTCCCTGATTCCTGCAACCACCCATAACCCCTTCCTTCCTCCACCCCCTGCCCATCACACACCCCCAGCCCTGACTCCTGCACCCCTCCCAGAAGCCTCCTGCCCCCCCCACATCCCCACCTGCATTGCTCGCATGAAACAGGAGCTGCTCCTGGTAACTGCTCCACACCCTAACTCCTGGCCAGACCCTGCACTCCAACATTTTTATTTATTTAGTTTGTAATAAAGGGCTCTTATCCAAAATGCTTTATAACAGTTAGCTAACGGTACAAACAATATTTGGAAAGATCATTAGGTGGTGCACTGAGACGCTCAGCGATTTTCAAGTGGTCTGTGGAAAACTCAGACAACAAAAACAATCAAGGTACCTCGCTTTATCCTCATTTACTTCCTAGTACTTTTAGGAGGTGGAGGAAGAAAAAAAGAATGAAAAATGGGGGTGGGAGGGAAATGAGAGAATGTTCTTTTTCTTGCCTGAGTCCCAAGGAGAGACCCCTAAAATGAAGCTGAGCACAGGGCCCCACTAACGCTAAATCCGCCACTGAGCTTCCTTCTCTGGATACCCCCAGCCAGCAGTCAAGGACGCACGGACTGTCTGTGTGATAAGTAACCCTGGGCCAGCAGCTCTGACTCCAGCAGCTCGTTACACCCCAAGCATTATTGTGGTCTGGGTGGAGAAGGCTCAGGGTTTGAGAGGTCAGGGGTAGGAAGCTTCTGCTGATCATGCCGCACCGAACCCTCAGTTTTACTTGAGGAAACAGGAGCTATTTGACACTGTGCGATACGTCTCCTGTGCTCTGTTCCCAAAGCGTTCTGCAGCAGGGGGGGCTCTGTGGCAGTGTGTGTGTGTCACTGGCATATCGGGGTGATGCTGCAACAGGGCAGAGTAGAGGTGGCATTGTGGTGCTGGCATGAACCATCTCTCTCCTTTTCCCCTTCCAAGAACAGAGGGGAGAGTAACCCTTACCCAGTGAGGTCACATTCTCATGGTTCTCCTGCATGACATCCCTGTAGAGGGCTCTCTGAGTGGGGTCCAGCAGAGCCCACTCTTCCCTGGTGAAATACACAGCCACCTCCTCGAAGGTCACCGGCCCCTGAAAGAGCGAGAGTCCAACACTCAGTACCTGCTGCCCCACTCACAGCCCCCCTATACATGGGGGACAGGAGCCAAACAGAAACTCTGGGTGGATTGCAGTCAGAGTCCCACCCCCACCCAGCTCAGAGCAACCAGGAAACACCACGGGGAGGGGACGAAGCGAGAGCCCCACCACTCCCCCCGCAGAGCCATCACACATCTACTAGCCACTGACTGATTCAGGAGATGGAGCCCCTAGCAGGGTCCAGGGACAGCTCCCTGGTAGGAAGCCCAATAACCTCCCCATTCTGAAGAGCTGGATGTGAAGGGAGGGGAATCTCCCCTAAGCCTCACTGGTGGGTGCCCCCTTCATATCTCACAGCAGCCGCTGGTTAGTCAGGTCAGGCTCCAGCACTATGAGTCTGGTCAGTTTTCCCAGCCCCATGCAGCGGGGTTATTTTCTGCTCCACAAACTAGAGCATTTCCACCGCCGAACCTCCTGGGTCTGTTCCTAGAATCTAGGCCACATATTAAATAACTCCCAGCAGGTTTAGCACACCCCTGTCCTCCTCCCTTTCTCCACCCTGTGCATTTCCTGCAAACCAGACTGCAACCTCCAAACCAGCCTGTGCAAACCTTCCCATCTCCCACGTATTGGCTGTCCCTCTCCCGCCCTGGAGGAGCCCACCAGCAACCCCCTGATAATACCTACCTGAACTGGCTCCTCTGCAGCCATTTCTCTCCCCTGTCCAACGAGAGGATGGGATGAACTGGAGCGAAACATGGACATTATTCCGCTGCCTGGCAGGGCGAGAAGGGCAGTTGTGAAGGTTTCAGAACAGGCTCCAATTCATTTCACAGCATGATTCCCAGGCCCTTTCCTGCAGACAGGCACCTAGAGTCTGCCATGCTGAGAAAGGCTTCATCTCTTTGTACAGTGTAGACCTGGCCTCTCTTGCCAGGCTAAGCCCACAGTGACATTTTTAACCTCCCTTCTCCCTCCCCTCACCCCGTAACAAAGTCTCTGAACACAAGGCTAGAAAAAAGCAGAACCAAAGGAGTCACTGTGGGGGATCCCCTCAGACACTGACCGCACGGCAGCCACACCCCAGCAGGAGGGATATGGAGTCAGGAACTGGATTTTCCTCTGTCTGATTCTCATCTTTTCCACAGGAAAGTGACTCTACCCAGGGTGCAGTAATACATCTGTCTGGGCAGATTAGAGATCTGGAAATCTCTCTCCAAACTCTTCTCTCCCACAGCCCCTTTCAGTCTCTCTTTCTCCTTCTAGCTCCTTTTCCCCTCTCCCTGCCCATCTGGTAGGAAAGTCCCATTCCTGGGTAGTTTGCTCCCCCATGGCTGGATTTGCTCCTGCAATTGTTAATTGGACGAGAAATGAGGGGGGTCTGTTTGTGTAGAGTCATTTTAAGGCCAGACCCCAGCTATTTCCCTCCGTTTCTTTCAGTTACCTGGAGACTCTGACTCAGAATTTAGTATTAACAGGGCCCAGGGCTGCCCTAGGGGGCTAGGACCAGCTGGAGAAAGTCATCCCCTGGGCCAGGCAGAGAAGCAGCTTTAATTCAGGTCACTTCCCAGCACAGAACCCCGCTGGGGGAGCAGCAGCTGCTAAGCCTGGTCTCCCAGATCACAATGGAGGCTGCAGCCTCTGACCCAGGAAGCTGAACCCCAGTATCCTGAGCAGAGAGGGACAGAGCGTTTGAGCAGCTTCCCTCCTTTAGCT
Organism: Mauremys reevesii; assembly: GCF_016161935.1. NCBI lineage: Eukaryota > Metazoa > Chordata > Testudines > Geoemydidae > Mauremys > Mauremys reevesii. The sequence continues at coordinate 40,931,703 of NC_052636.1, forward strand.
CTCTGGGGAGAGCAGCTAATGAGAGCCCCTACTCACAGGGAGAATTGCTGATCTCATTCGCCCCAGTGTCCATCCGGAGTCACTCCTTGTCCTTCCATACAGTGACTCTGGATTAACAATGGTCTCAATGAAACTAGAGTTCAGAAAGAATGAGTCCAGAATGCTGGGGAAGGGACCATTGTGTGGCAGTGCTGACCCCCTTCCCACCTCCCTCATACCCCAGATCCATGACAAGGACTGGGGGGCACAATTTTCCAAATGGAACTGAAAGTTCCTGCAGTTTTCAAAACAGGAGAAAAGCAAAATCTGTGATTTCACACTAACAGTGACTGATAAGTGGATAGAAAGTTATCACAGTGACAGGGCCTGTGACTGGGGAATGCCAGGCAGTGCTTGGAGCCAGGACTCTGGCACAAGTTGATCAGAGAGAAGGATCATGGTTAGTAGCAGCCCCCAGACATTCCCCAGTACCCAGAGCCCAGACCCCACAGCCAGGGGCAACAGACACCCCCTAGCCAGGGTCCCACCAGATATTCCCTGGGACACAGCTCCCAGAATCCCTGGCCAGGGACCCCAGATACCCCTCAAAGCCCCACTGGCCAGGGAAGCCCCACCAGACCATGATTGCCAGGTTGGGAATCCCAAAGGGCTCCCCACCAAATGCCCCCAGCAGCCAGGGACACCCCACCAGGAACTCAGTCCCTCACTGCCTGCCTAGGACACCCCCCTGATTTCCAGCAGGATCTGCCATGTCGTTTGTCTGGGACCCCCTTCTCTGCCCTGATGCTTTTCAGTGGGACCCTTCACTTTGCTTGCCTGGCATCCCCTGAGCTAGTGCCAGAGCTCCGCTCCCTCCCCCCCACCCCTGTGCAAAGGGCAGGGCAGCGATCCCAGGAGTCTGCGGGGGAAGCCCAGACAGAGCCCCTGGCACAGCACCAGGCTCCCTCCAACCCCCTGCCCCACCCTCAAGAGATGCCCAACCCCACTGTTCTGCAGCCAACAGCGACACCCACCTCCAGGACCCAAAACCTCAGGGCTGGGCACATCAGAACCAACCCCCCCAAACCTCCAGAACCCACCAATTTGATTAGGGTCCCACCTGCCCAGTCACCTAAACAACTCCCACTACCACAACACCCCTTCAGCTCCAGCTGAAATCTCCCCACACAGACACCCCTTCCCTCAGTGCAACACTGTTACCTGACAGTGCCTGAGAAGTGGATAGAAAGTGACCACCGCCCCCTGCTGGCCAGTCACACAGGCAGAGGGAGCCCTGGGGGATGTCTCTTGAACAGGAGAATGGAAGGTCTGGAGGGACAAAATAGGTAAGAAATGTCCATGGCCTGTCACTACCAAATAATGGCCACCCTGGATCCACCCCAGAGGTGGCTACATCTTAGCACTGTGGGAATCAACCTCTCACAGAGACCATTTGTCATGGGGTTTGGGATACTTCTGGACCCACACTGCACTCAGAGTGACCTCCTCATCCCGTGCCAGCTGGAGAAAAGAAAAGGGTCCAGCCAACTCTCCCGTTACCAGCTGGGGACCACTGATCCCGAAACAGGGGGAGGCCTCGAGCTTTGATGGGTATTAAAGATGTGGCTGGTCTCTTTCTTCGGCAAACATTTTAACACAGATAAAGGGGGGGGGGGGAGAAATGGTTCTCAAAGGAGAGGGGAAAGATCAACACTGGGAAATTTAACCCCCTGCAGCCTCCAGGATGGAGAATGATTCAGGGCAACAGGTTTCCTCCAAGAAAAGAGAAGTTGCTGGGATTGAGAGACATGGGGAACAGCCCCAAACATGAAAGGATTTTTAATTGATATTTGATAATAACGTAGAAGTGAAAGAGAAAGGGGGAAATCTGAGAGATTTTGGCTCTACTTTTGCAAATAATAGAGAGGAAAGTGGAAAATCAAAGGGATTTTATATCAGTTTATATCTGATGTGCAGTAAAATGTCAGTGTTTCACATCAGTATTTGTTAAATGAATAGAGAGGAAATGGGCAACATTTGCAAACATTTTATATCTATGTTCAAGAAGCTGAGAAAAGGGGCAAATCGGAGATTTTCTTGGTATTTTATAATTAGAGAGACAGGGGGAAATCTCAGGGCAAACGTTTAGGGTATTTTATATCAACCTTTGAGATGTGCAGAGAAAACGTGTCACGACCTGCAACTGGAGGTGGAGAATCAGACTCCTGGAGAGACCAGGGGGAAATGGGGGAGACGGGAGAGCGGCTCATTGGCGGGGAAAGGGGCGAATCTCCCCGGATTTTACAGCCCGGGTGAGACACTGAGCGAGAAAAGGGGCAGAACTAGAGAGAATTTGTATCGGGGCGAGAGGCAAGTGGCACAAACAGGGACAGGATCCAATTAACCCCCCTCCCCCGCCCGCCACTCCCGGGAATTTCCTGGCTGCCCAGAGACAGTTCAACCCCCCCCGACAGCCCCCTCACGCCCAGGTCCTCCCCGCCGGGCCCCGGCCCCCCCCTCCCAGCGGCGCAGCCCGGCCCGGCTCACGCGGAGGCGGCAGCAGCAGCATTGTTCTCCCCCCCCCAGCGGGGCTCGCACGGAGCATGCGCGATTTTACCTGCTGAAACCCTCCCTTACCTGGGCCGGAGAGAGCGGAAGCGGCCCCGGGGCAGGCTGGGAGATGTAGTTCCTGACTCTCCCTGGACCGGAAGTGACGTTGGGAGGAGAGACCGAGCCGAGCTGCAAACGCGCGCGGGGCCGTTGGAGCCTCTCTGCCCGCCCCAGCCCCGGTGAGTGAGAGACCCCGGGGGGGGCGGGAACGTGACTCTGTCCCGGGGAACCCGGGAGAAGCCTCGGAGCCGCCTCGGCCCCAGCGGAGCCGCAACAGGATCCGCCCCCCCCCCCGCTGGGATGGGGGAGGGGTATCCCTGGTGGGTGGGGGGTGGGAGAAGCTGGAGTTGTGGGGGGGGGAAGGTCGGTGGGACGCGGGGGTTGAACTGTCTCTGGGCAGCCAGGAAATTCCCGGGGGGGCGGAGGGGGGAGGGGGGTTAATTGGCTCCTGTCCCTGTTTGTGCCACTTGCCTCTCGCCCCCGATACAAATTCTCTCCAGTTCTGCCCCTTTTCTCGCTCAGTGTCTCACACGGGCTGTAACATCCGGGGAGATTCGCCCCTTTCCCCGCCAATGAGCCGCTCTCCCGTCTCCCCCATTTCCCCCTGGTCTCTCCAGGAGTCTGATTCTCCACCTTCGGTTGCAGTTTGTGACACGTTTTCTCTGCACATCTCCAAGGTTGATATAAAATACCCTAAACGTTTGCCCTGAGATTCCCCCCCCCCCGTCTCTCTAATTATAAAATAACAAGAATATCCCAGATTTACCCCTTTTCTCAGCTTGTTGAACATGGATATAAAATGTTTGCAAATGTTGCCCATTTCCTCTCTATTCATTTAACAAATACTGATGTGAAACACTGACATTTTACTGCACATCAGATATAAACTGATATAAAATCCCTTTGATTTTCCACTTTCATCTCTATTATTTGCAAAAATAGAGCCAAAATCTCTCAGATTTCCCCCCTTTCTCTTTCACTTCTACGTTATCATCAAATGTCAATTAAAATTCCTTTCATGTTTGGGGCTGTTCCCCGTGTCTTTCAATCCCAGCAACTTCGCCTTTCTTGGAGGAAACCTGTTGCCCTGAATCACTGTCCATCCTGGAGGTTGCAGGGGGTTAAATTTCCCAGTGTTGATCTTTCCCCTCTCCTTTGAGAGCCATTTCTTCCCCCCTTTATCTGTGTTAAAATGTTTGCTGATGAAAGAGACCAGCCACATCTTTAATACACATCAAAGCTCGAGGCCTCCCCCTGTTTGGGGCTCAGTGGTTCCCAGCTGGTAACAGGAGAGTTGGCTGGACCCTTTTTTTTTTTCTCCAGCTGGCACGGGATGAGGAGGTCACTCTGAGTGCAGTGTGGGTCCAGAAGTATCCCAAACCCCATAGCAAATGGCCTCTGTGAGGGGTTGATTCCCCCTGTGCTATGATGCAGCCACTTCTGGGGTGGATCCATGGTGACCATTATTTGCTAGTGACAGGCATGGACATTTCTTACCTGTTTTGTCCCCCAGGCCTTCCATACTCCAGTTCAAGAGACATCCCCCAGGGCTCCCTCTGCCTGTGTGACTGGCCAGCAGGGGGCAGTGATAACTCTCTATCCACTTAGCAGACACTGTGAGGTAACAGTGTTGCTGGGTGGGGGTGGGGCTGTGGGGGGAGATAGCAGCTGAAGGGGGATTGTGGTAGGGGGAGGCCTCTGGGTGGCTGGGCAGAGGGTACCCTAGTGAGGTTGGTGGGTTCTGGAGATTTGGGGTTTCAGGGGGTGGTTGTGATGTGCCCAGCCCTGAGGCTCTGGGTCCTGGAGGTGGGTATCGCTGGGGGCCGTTGGCTGCAGAACAGCCGGGGTGGGCGTCTCTTGGGGAGGCGGGACAGGGGGTCAGAGGGAGCCTGGTGCTGTGCCGGGGCTCCGTCTGGGCTTCCCCGGCTGGCTCCTGGCATCGCTGCCGTGCCCAGTGCGCAGAGCTGGGGGAGGGGATCCCTGGCACTAGGTCAGGGGATGCCAGGGAAGCAGAGTGAGGGGTCCCACTGAAAAGCATCGGGGGTCCCGCTGGGTGGAGGAGGGGGTCCCAGACAAATGGCAGGGCAGATCCTGCTGGTGGTGGTGTGCGGGGCGGGTCCTAGGCAGGCAGTGAGGAACTGAGTTCCCAGTAGGCGAATCTCTGGCTGCTGGGGGCTCTTGGTGGGGGGAACCCTTTGGGATTCCCAACATGACAGTCATGGTCTGGTGGGGCTTCCCTGGCCGGTGGGGCTTTGAGGGGTATCTGGGGTCCCTGGCCAGGGACTCTGGGGGCTGCATCCCAGGGAATATCTGGTGGGCCCCTGGCTGTGGGAACTTCTACTAACCATGATCCTTCTCTCTGATCAACTCGTGCCAGAGTCCTGGCTCCAAGCACTGCCGGGCATTCCCCAGTCACCGGCCCTGTCACTGTGGTAACTTTCTGTCCACTTATCAGACACTGTGAGTGTGAAATCACAGATTTTGCTTTTCTCCTCTTTTGAAAACTGCAGGAACTTTTGGTTCAGTTTAGAAAATTTGTGCCCCCAGTCCTGAGAGCAGCTAGGGGGCATCACGGTGAGAGAACAAAGAGGGACCCCTTGTCTCTGCCAGCAGATCCATCACACACCTACTAGCCAGAGGCTGATACAACCCCATAGTGGGGAACCCAACACCCCCCCCCCCCCGACTGCCAGCAGCTGGATGTGAGGGGCTGGGACATCTTCCCTACACCTCCCTGCTGGGTGCCCCCTTTCCATGTCATACCAGCCTCTGACTAGCAGGCTGAGGATTCAGCACTGGAAGTCTGGTCAGTTTTCCTAGCCCTGCCCAGGGGGTTGGTTTCTCTATTTCCTGTTTCACAAATTAGGGAATTTTCTCCCCCAACACCCAAATGTTTGTTCTGAGGATCTAGGCCCACGTTAAACAAGTCCCAGCAGGTTTGTCACACACTGTCCCACTCCCTTTCCTCACCCAGGGTATTCCCTGCCCCCCTCCAGCCCTAACTCCCCAGAAGTTGCCACCTCTTCAGTACTTCCTGCCCCTCCCCCTCCAGCAGGAACCCACCAGCAACCCCCCCAATAACCCCTACCTGAGCTGGTGCCACTGCAGCCGGAGAAGCCCCCCCCCCACCCGGCCGGGCCCGGCGGGGTTAATGCCTTCCTGTGCCCTGCAATCCTCCCCGCTCCCAGCCGCTCCAGACCCTCTCTGTGCCCCGCAACCCCCGCCCCCCCAGGCTGCAGCGCTCGCCAGGGCGGGCTGCAGCAGCTGGGATCCAGCTGACACCCAATGCAGGGGCTGGGGGTGGGGGGGAGCTGCTACACTAGCCCCTGCCCCCGCTTTTCTCCTGGGGAGCCCCGGCCCCTCTCCTGCCCCCTCCGGGCTGAGGCGGGTCCCCATGTGTCCCACCCCCTGCGTGGGGCCTGGGGGCGGGGCCAGGCCTGGGGAGGAGCCGCCCCTTCCCGCCCCTCCCCCGGCCCTGCCCCTGCCCTTTGTGTGGCAGCGGGGCCATGGCTGGGGCTGGAAGCACGGGGGCTCCTGCAGCCCGGGGGGCAGTGCGGTGGGGCCGGGGGCAGCGCGGGGCGGACAGGGCCGGGGACACGTGTGGGGCGGACACGCTCCTGCCGTGGCCGGGGTCAGGGCTGGGGGTTGGGCGGGGTGCGGTTATTACCTGGGGGTCACAAGCCCCCCCCAGCTCTGCCGCTCCCTGGGAAAAGGCGGGGGCGGGGTCTGAGAGGCACCGGCTGGGAGAGGGGTCGGCGCTGGGGGAAATGAATGAGCGCTGGGGGGAGGATTAGGCTGGCCCGGGGGACCTCCCTTACCTGGGCTGGAGAGGGCGGAAGCGCCCCGGGGCAGGCTGGGAGATGTAGTTCCTGACTCGCCCTGGACCGGAAGTGACGTTGGGGGAGAGACCAAGCCGAGTTGCAAACGCGCGCGGGCCCCTGCGGCTCTGCCTGGCTCGCGCGGGGCCGTTGGAGCCTCTCCCGGGCCGTTGGAGGGTTGGTGCCGTTGGAGCTCTGGGCATGCGCAGATCGCGGCGGGAGAGCCCTTCATTAACCCCCCCCCCCCGTGCCCGGCCCGGGCCCTGCCCCGCTGGAGCCGCCCTGGGGCCGCCCTGGGGCCGCCCCGGGCTCTGCCCGCCCCGCTGCGGAGCTGCAGCCTCCAGGCCCCGGAGCGAGCCCCGGGGGCGGGGCCGGGCGGTGACTCTGCCCCAGTGCGTGGGGGGGGGACCCGGCATCTCGCAGCGCCGGGATCTGCTCCTGGGGCAGGGCCCGCGGGGGCTCGGAGCTGCTGCCCCGCAGGAGCCCAGCGCCCCGGGCCCGGCCAGGCTCTGCCCTGGGGCTCCGCGGGGGCTGCCGGGGGGAGGGACCCGGCCCCACTGGGGTCCCTGCGTGGGGCTGGGGGGGGGAGCTGGGGCTGTGGGTGGGGGGAAGGGGCGGGCGGGAAATGTCGGTGCAGCCCGGACATGGCCGGGGGGGGGAGCAGGTGACCCCCGAGGAGTGGGGAGAGAAAGGTGGAGGCTGAGATCCCCTCGGATTTACCGCTGCCCCCTCCCGTGGGGACCCCCCTCCTCTCCCGTCCTGCCCCCTTTCTCCCTAGAGAGCCACGAGCAGCGCCCAGGGTGACCCCCTCTCCCCCAAACCCCTGAGAAGTTCCCTGTTCCCCCCCCCAATTGTGCCCCATTTTCTCTCCCCTTTGCCAGTGGCCAGTTCAGATCTCAGGTTTGGGGGTTTCCCCCATTTCCACCTGCAGGGATTTGTCCTTGTGCGGGTGGGAAATGGTTCCCCCGAGTGATTTCTGAGCTGGGCAGAGGGTGAATGGGCAGAGGCTGGGGGGGCCCTGAGACAGGGACACCTCTGGGCTGGGCTGGGGGGGGCCACTCTCTGCTGGCAATGGGGCCTGGGAAGGGCCAGGAAGGGGAGGGAGGAGCAAGTGTCCCCCATGGAGACGGCCCAGCCCCAGGTTTCCCAGTCCAGTTACTCCCCAGCACCTGCTGGCCCTGTGAGTGTGAGGCAAGAAGAATCCATCTCATTCTGTTGTTGATTGAATATCCCTGTATAATCCCCTCCAATTTCCCCTCCTTTCTCTTGAACTGTTAAATGCTGACGTAAAATCTCCCAGATGTTGGTGCTTCTGTCTCACATTAGCAAATATTTAGTTTGTGCCCCATTTTCTCCTCAGTTCTGAAATACTGATATCGAATTCTCAAAAATCTTCCCGCTTTTCTCTCCAGGTGTGTGACTGAGATCAGGGCTCTTATTGTACTGAGCGTGGCCCTGTTCTGCCAGGTGCTGCAGAGACCCCAACTGAGATCTGGGCCCTGTTCTGCCAGGCACTGAAGAGACCCCAGGTGAGATCAGACCCCACTGTTGTGCCAGGTAAAACTGAGACCTGGACCGAGATCATGGTCCCCCTTGTGCCAGGCAGCGCATGACTGTGACCCAAACCGCTGCCTCCATTGTGCTGGGCACTTCAGAGACCTCGACTGAGATCTGTGTCCCCGTTGGGTCTGGCACTGCACTGACCCCGACCCAGATCACGCCCCACCACTGTACTGGGCACTGCACAGACCCTGACAGAGATCCTGGCCCCACGTTTTGCCAGATGCTGCAGGGGCCCTAAACAAAATCAGGGATCCTGTAATGCCGGGAGTTGCAGATCCCCCAACTGAGATCAGGCTTCCTGTTGCGCAGGGCTCTGCAGCGACACTGACCAGGATCAGGGTCCCCATTGTGACAGGTGCTGCACAGACACCAAGGGTATCTCTACCCTGCCACTAAAACCCCCAGCTGGCCCATGCCAGGTGACTCAGGCGCACAGGGCTCAGGCAAAGGGGCTGTTTAATTGCAGCGTAGATGTCTGGGCTCGGGCTGGGGCCAGGCTGTAGGACCCTGCGAGGTGGGAGGGTGCCAGACCTTGGGCTGCAGCCCCAGCTGGAACATGGACACCACAATTAAACAGCCCCACAGCCTGAGCTGTGTGAGCCCAAGTCAGTGGGCACGGGCCAGCCGCCGGTGTCTGACTGCAGTGTGGACATGGCCACAGGGACAGAGAGACCTTGCCACAAAAAGCTCAAAGGCTAAATAGGCAATTATTCACAGCAATAAGATTTACAGATCCATTTGTGCACCAAAGTCCAGATAGCAGCATGTGTATGTGTGTAGTTTGGTTGGGGCTGGTGTAATTGTGCCCCCAGAAATATGTACATTTCCAGCAAAACCCCTCCTACACAGTACACCCAATTGTCCACCCCTTGCCATAGGCCATTGATCCTGCTCCTGCATAGTCATAGGAGAGGGGCACGGCCAAACATTTCCTTTGATGTGCACCATTTTTCACACCCCTCCATTGATTCCCAGTGAGCTCCTCCCCTTCTCATTATTCCCATGGGGCTTGTGGGGCCCACCTTAGTTGCCGTTCTATTTCCAGGCACCATAGTAGCCATTACCCAGGTGCTGGCCTCCCAGTTGAGCATTTTGCATTCCCACACACATCTTCCTCTCCCCCCAGGTCAGCCTTTTGAAGCCATCCCCCACCCACCTCATGCTAGCAGCAAGACCAACACCACAGACAAACATCACAAAACATAGATCCATTGTATTCTGGGTTATTCTTCCGCTGGCACCAGCATGGTTGTAGAGTGTCTAAAAAACGAAAGAAACAATTTCCACCCCCCTGATGGGATCAGATTATTTCTTAATAATAATACCAATTCCTTTTACAAATGTCCTTGCTAATTGCAGGAAGAACAGAAGAATTACCTTCAGGCTGGCCTTATTTTGTTCTATAGTCAGGCTAGTGAATTACCCCACTCACTGACCATTTATGAAATTTATGAGGTGGCGTGCCTCAGTTTCCCACAGCTTCAGATTTCTGCTCTGTACACACACACACACGCTCCTTAGGGTTAACCTGTCCCCCTTATTTTCAGGCTTGACTTGTTTTTTCACCTCCCTTTTCTGGAGGGCCATAATCTGAGTCTTCTAGTAGCTTGTTTGCTGACCAGATGCATTCATTATTCTCAGGTTCTTTGTGCTGCAAGTGGCAGTTTCCTCCTTCCTCCATCAGCTGGGTATTGCATCCACACAGAGTCTTTCTTGGCTTGCCTCTGGATTCAAAGCTATCAGCAGCTCAGAGACTGTTTCAAAAGGGACACATTTCACTTCCACCAGGGTTCTTATTACTGTTCACTTTCATCTTCTGCTCCAAAACACTGCTCCAAAGATCGGAAAAAGCAGCACAATCTACTATGCTCCTTTTGGAGCCCTAACAGGATTTTAATTAAGTACCATGTTTTGTTTGCATTTCTTTTACCCCTTTTCCAATATACACTGCACCCCCCACCACTTGCTAGTCACATTCCCAGACCCCACTGCCAGGCCCTCCCCACTGATAGTGACTTTCTCACTCCAGCCCCACTCCTGTCCCCTGTGAAAAGACATCACCCAGGGCTCCCTGCCGGCCATGTGAGTGTGGGGCAAGAAGAATCCATCCCATTTTGTTGTTGATTCAATATCCTTGTATAATCCCCTCCAATTTCCCATCTTTTCTCTTGAGCCTTTAAATGGTGACACAAAATCTCCCAGCTGTTGGTGCTTCTCTTTTATATTGGCAAATATTTAGTTTGTGCCCCATTTTCTCCTCAGTTCTGAAATACTGATATCTAATGCTCAAAAATCTTCCCGCTTTTCTCTCCAGGTGTGTGACTGAGATCAGGGCTCTTATCGTACTGAGCGTGGCCCTGTTCTGCCAGGTGCTGCAGAGACCCCAACTGAGATCTGGGCCCTGTTCTGCCAGGCACTGAAGAGACCCCAGGTGAGATCAGACCCCACTGTTGTGCCAGGTAAAACTGAGACCTGGACCGAGATCACGGTCCCCCTTGTCGCAGGCAGCGAACGACTGCGACCCAAACCGCTGCCTCCACTGTGCTGGGCACTTCAGAGACCTCGACTGAGATCTGTGTGCCCGTTGGGTCTGGCACTGCACTGACCCCGACCCAGATCACATCGCACCACTGTACTGGCTGAAGGCCTTAGCCTGTCACAGTAAGAGAAGGCCATTCCACAGACAGTGATCTTTGATTCCTTCAATTATACCTCTATAACTAGCTAAGTGATAAGAATACACCTACATTCTTAAAGTACAGGCCTTTGCAGACAGGCCTGAATATCTATATCCTAACACTTGGTTCTGCCTCAGCACAGGGGGCTGGAGTAGACGACCTCTCAAGATCCCTTCCAGGCCTACATTGAAATAATTCTCTTTTGTGCTGTGTCCTGTTCTACGCTGAGCTGTTTTGCATGGTGCCATTTGGAACTGGGATTGCCCCATGTTGTGTTGCATAGTTTTATGGTGCATTGTTTTGCCTCAGCTTGTTCGGTGTCTGTGTTGTGTTGATTTGAGTGGACCTATTTTGCATTGTGTACTTTTGTCCTAAGGTGTGTTAGTTTGCTTTGCGTTGCTTTCTTCTCCTTAGTATTGTGTCATTTTATGCAGTGCAGTGTAGTTTTTGTTGTTGTTTTTGAATGGCCTGACACCACGTTTTTATTTGGTTTCATCTTGTTGTTTTTATGTATCTATATTGCATAACATCATAGAAATGTAGAGCTGGACAGGACCTCAAGATGTTGTCATGTCCAGCTCTCTCTGCCGAGGCAGGACCAAGTATCTGTAGATTATCTCCGACAGAGCTTTGTCCTACTTGTTCTTAAAAATTTCCAGGGAAAGAGACTCCCCAGCCCCCCTTGTAAGACTATTCCCGAGCTGACCTGCCTTAGCTCTGGGGACACCCACACAGACTGTAGTGGTGAGCAGCTCTGGAGAGAGAGGAGACCCCAGTGAGTGGCAGCTGGGTAAAGAGACTAAAGTTGGGAGGAGAAACATTGACGTGTCCAAGGTCACCCAGGCTGTCCGTGACCGAGCTAGAAATAGGTTCTAGTGCCACCGTACTGCTGTTTCTGAAGGTCTCTGCCACCCTGGTGTTTTAGGCACTGGTGCAAACCCTTAGTACAGACAGAATTTACACTAGTGCACTCTGGTACTGGTGCACCATGTCCCTGTTTGAAGGCTTGCAGGAGATGGGGGACGGGGGGCAGTGACCTCCCTGAGGCCTGGGATTGGCTGAACAGTGCAGCTGGTCAGGGAGGGGCAGCAGTGAGTGCTGCAGGTATGAGCCAGGAGCACGGCCCCACAGGCTGGACACTGACTTCTCCTGACCCATGACCCACACACCCAGCTGTGCAGGGACCGCAGCTGAGCTGCCCTGCCAAGACAGCCTGTGCATCCATGGACAAACCACCTCTTCCTGCAGCCTAATACAGTGGGGTCTGGGGACCTTTCCAAGCTGCGGGTGACGGGGCTCTGGCGTTAACGGGGTCTGTTCCTGGCTCTGTCCCTGACCTGCTTGGTGACCTGGGGGAAGTCACAGCCCCTCTGTGTTTTCCTCCTACCCATTGTTGCTTGGATTGTGATCTCTTTGGGGCAAGGACTGTCCCTCTCTGTGCAGAGCCCAGCAGAATGGGGCTGCTGATCTGTCAGGGTCTCTGCCATGTGCTGCACAATGGGGCCCTGATCTCCATCAGTGTCTGTGCAACACAAGGCACAGCTTATAGACTCACAGACTTTAAGGGCAAAAGGTAGAGGTGTATTTCAGATGAGGTCTCATCGGTGCCTTTTATAACAGTAGTAACCCTTTCATGTGTAGCTCAGTGGTTTGAGCATTGGCCTGCTAAACCCAGGGTTGTGAGTTCAATCCTTGAGGGGGCCATTTAGGGATCTGGGGCAAAAATCTGTCAGGGGATTGGACTAGATGATCTACTGAGGTCCCTTCGAACCCTAATAATCTATGATTCTATGTGTCTGCTGGAAATCCCTCACCTGATGTATCCTAGGACTGCATTAACCTATTTCACGGCTGCATCACATTGGCAGCTCATAATTATCCTGTGATCAACCAGTCTCCTCCTCTGTCACTTCCAATTGACAAATCCCTATCTTATTGCAAAATTATGCACTTGGGGACTAAGAACTAGAATTTGTGCACTATTGATTTTCATCCCATTTCTATTACTCCAGCTTTCAAGGACATGCAGATTTTCTTGTATGATTTTCCTGTCCTCCTCCATATTGGCAATCCCTCCCGGCTCTGTGTCCCACTCCCACTTCTTGTGCCAAGATCACTAATAAAAGTGTTGAGTAAGATTGGTCCCAAGACTGATCTGAGGAACTGCACTAGTAACTCCCTCCAGCCTGATAACTCACCGTTCAATATGACTCCCTTGTAGACTCCCCTTTAACCAATTCTTTTTTGACCTTTCGGTTCTCATATTAATCCCCATCGTCTCCAATTTAATGAATAGTTTCCCATGTGGAACTGTATCAAAAACCTTACTGACGTCCAGATCAGGTTTCTCTGCACAATCTACCTTTTGTAACACCATGTTTTATTTATTTGTAGCGCTGAAGGCTGGGAGGAACTGTTAGCAGTAGGCTGAGAATGGCCATGTGGAGGTGGGGGAGGGGATGGCAGACAGTGGGGAGGGAATGCGGCATTGGAGGTGTATGTGGGATTGTGTTTTGTAGGAGTCCATGTCTCTGCTCCCTGTGGCCATGGTGCTTTCTGTACCAAAGCAGCATGTCAGCAGAGCAGACGCACACACCGTAGCTCTGCCTGGAACACACAGCGTTCACTGCCAGACAGGCTGGGCGATTTTTCAGGGACCCAGCTTGATATGCCTGGCTGGGGTGGGTTCAGCTGGACGAGGGTCTGGGGCTCTGATAGTTGGCAATGTTCCTTTTTCCATAGTCAGGTCTTTCCATTTATTGTTTTACCCTCACCTATGCCAGGTGCCGCTCTCTTCTTAACTTGCTTCAGTTATTTCACTTCCAGTTTTTAAATGGGATCTAAGAATTGCAAAGCGGAATGAAAGATAAACAAACAGAACGATTTGAATGTTGGCCCAGAGCTGGTAGAACGATACCTAGTGACGGTCGGCTGTAATGACCGGGTTCCCTACAGCGTTTTCTGGTGGGGCGGATAAAGCAACGTCAAAGAGCCAAATGCGTGTTTGAGGGCAAAAGTGCTCGTCAGGTGTTTGCTCTCTAAGGAACATGTCACTAGCCAGGGCCTGCAGTCTGTCAGGAGAGGTGCGCTGGGTTGTATTTAGGAATCTGAAAATAAAAGGTGAAGACGGCTGGGTCACAATATCCAATGAAATCTTGCAAACAATTATACAAATGGACCCTGCTGCTGTTAAAACAACATGGTATTAATACTGATTCAAAACTGACATTAAAATTAGGAAAGAAACGCATGAGAAATGAACTGACACCTACTTACCATTTCTTAATGCCTAAAATGTTGACACTCCCTCACAGCATCTTTTTTTCAAAGCGATGCACAGCACACAGTCAAGTTAATGAATGAAAGCTCACCCATTATTGACTGCTTTGTGCTGCATGAGCATCTGATTAAGCACCTAATTACAACTGTACCACTGTAAGTGGAAATGCATCAACCCAGCTTAGCTCCAAGGTGTTTAGATGGGAATGAAAAGTTTCTAAATTAAATACATACACTGAAGTGCCTCTACCCAGTCCTGTTGACTTCTTCTCCGAAACCCCCCATGAGTTCTGGCCTCTTGGTCAACTCAGCTCCCAGACCCCCATCAGCTGTGCCCTCTCCCAACCTTACCCATTTCTACTGTAATTCTTCAGCCTCCTCATCCAGGCAGGGGGTTGGCGCTGCAGCCCCTCAGGTACCTGCGTTAATCGCTGTCTCTGATACTAGGGCTATTTAGATTTCAGGGAACGATTTCTCAGAATTACTGACTCTGGGAGGTGGGAGAGAGGAGAGGCTGAGAGAGCGTTTGCTCTTACGGCCACGTTCAACTCTGGTAGCCTCCATGTTACCTCATCCTCCCCCCTCCCCCATGTGTCTCTGCTCATGTCAGTGTGTCACCTGATCATAATGCCACTGGCTTCAGCAGAGCTCCTAGACAGGAGCTACATCACGAGGGGGTTACAGTACTGAGAGTGAAATACATCACAAGGAGGCTGTAATTATCCTGAAGTGAAACATTCCAATCTAGGAAGTAAAAGAATTCAAGTACTTCATTACTTAAAATTACGCTTGAAAGGATTGGATTTTTATGAATAAATTGCAGTAAATGTTAATTTCACTGTACACACACACAGATGAAAAAATATTTATATAGGTAATATACAGAAATGCTTCTGGAGAAAGTGGAGTTTGATTTAAGGATATTTACACTGTATATTTTGGGTGTGACATTGAGAATTTCTCTTTGAACAGTTATATGATTTGGCTTTTGGATTCTCAACAGTTACTGTTATTAAATAATTGTTGTCTGACGACCCCCGTAACTTCCCACAGCTCTGAACATTGAAATTGTAAACACTGAAAAAAGGGCTTAAAAATAAATATCGTTATCTATTGAAATTAAAAGAAAGAAATAGACACAATGAATTTTGTCAAACCCACTTCCTTAGGGCTAACCCAGGCTAATCAACTGGGGATCTCTTGCTTATGCCTAGAAACTTTGCCCCCCAGAGTCCAAGCAGCATACAGATAATTAGTTCTTTCTGTATGGGGCTTTTTATCCCCTTCCTGCCATATGCTCTGAGCTGCAAAGTCAGCTACTGGGAAGTCAAGAGCACAACAACAGTCTTTTGTCGTCTTTCACATCGCATAATAGTCTGTCTGGTGTTGATGAACCTTTCCTGCCAGGCAGGGTGAAATGCATTCGGTTGCCAATCAGCTTGTCATCTAGGTAAAGTCTCTCTCCTGTGTGGTGATTTACAGAGCCACAGAGGCTCACAATGCAACTAGTCAGATATTAACCCAGGCAGCAACTCACAAGCATTCAATAAAGTGTAAGCGCATTCTTATAATCCTAATACCTAATACTAACACAGGTGAGTCAGACTGATTCCAGCGATGCGTTTGTCCCTGCTCAATGAAGACATGGGGGCTTGTGCAAGAGCTAACACCTCATCTGCCAGTGTCACAGGCAGGGTGGGCAGGGATGGTGTCTCTAGCCTCTGTTTGTCAGAAGCTGGGAATGGGTGACGGGGGATGGATCACTTGATGGTTACCTGTTCTGGTCATTCCCTCTGAAGCACCTGGCATTGGCCACTGAGCTAGACGGATCATTGGTCTGATGCAGTGGGCAGCTCTTATGTTCACAGTCTGTATGAGGAGTATCTACTCATTGGGACTCACTGGGGAGCCACAGAAAGGAACGAGATGTGCTGAGGCAAGAAGGCCCAGTCTCAGAGCCCCCGGGGTCACGCTTCCCAAGGGCTAAAACTAGGCCCAGCCCACGAAGGGGGCACTGCCAGGAGAGACTGGATAAAGGCTAAAGCATCAAACAGCTTTGTAAACCTGAGAGAGCTGCCTTGGGGACAGTGACAGGGAGAATCCCCAGAGTGACTCCTTGGATTCTGCTCTTCTCTGGCCTTTGGTTCTTAGAATTATAGAACTGGAAGGGACCTCGAGAGGTCATCTAGGCCAGTCCCCTGCACTCAAGGCAGGACTCAGTATTATCTAGACAGTCCCTGACAGGTGTTTGTCCAGCCTGCTCTTAAATATCCCCAGTGATGGGGATTCCATAATTTCCCTTGGGAATTTATTCCAGTGCTTAACCACTCTGACAGTTAGGAAGTTTTTTTCCTAATCTCCTTCCTAAACTGCCCATGCTGTAAGTTAAGTCCATTGCTTCTTGTCCTATCCTCAGAGGTTAAGAAGAACAATTTTTTTCTGGCATCTTTGTAACAACCTTTTATGTACTTGAAAACTGTGATTGTGTCCCCTCTGAGTCTTCTCCAGACTAAACAAACCCAGGTTTTTCAATCTTCCCTCACAGGCCATGTTTTCTAGACCTTTAATCATTTTTGTTGCTCTTCTCTGGACTTTCTCCAATTTGTCCACATCTTTCCTGAAATGTGGCCCCCAGAACTGGATACACTACTCCAGTTGAGATCTAATCAGTGCGGAGTAGAGCGGAAGAATTACTTCTCGTGTCTTGTTTACAATACTCCTGCTAATACATCCCAGAATGATACTTACTGTTGCAAAAAAAGCGTAACTCTGTTGACTCATATTCTGACCCCCAGATCCCTTTCCACAGCACTCCTTCCTAGGCAGTTATTTCCCATTTTGTATGTGTGCAACTGATTGATCCTTCCTAAGCGGTGTACTATGTATTTGTCCTTTTTGAATTCCATCCTGTTTTCTTCAGACCATTTCTCCAGTTTGTCCAGATGATTTTGAATTTCAGTTCTATCCTCCAAAGTCCTTGCAACCCCTCCCAGCTTGGTATCGCCCGCAAACTTGATAAGCGTAACAGACTCTGCTGCTGGGAGGGTTTCATCATGTGTCAGAGGGTCACACCCTGGTGGGAGGGGGCTAGGCCTGTACTGGGATAAGGTCACTCTGTGCTTCACAGTGTGGCAGAACCTAGAATGTCCATTAGCAGGGAACAATGCTGGGGGGAATCGACATGTGGAAAGGACAGAAACCCTGTCTGCATTCTCTCACATTGCCCTTCTCGCCCTGGCAGGCTACAAATTAAGGTCTACGTTTTGCTCCAGATCATCCCCTCTCCCAGGGGGAAGGAAATGGCTTCAATGGAGCTGGCTCAGGTAAGGGATTCTCAGGTTGCTGGTGGTGGGTTCTGCTTGGAGGGAGAGAAGCAGTAAATGTATAGGAGGGTGGGAGCCAGTGATGACCTGCCAAAATAGTAACAACAGGTTCCTTCCTCCTCACCTCACGAGGGGTTGTGCCCCGTCGAACCCCCCCTGCTCCTTGACACCCCCCCGGGGACCCCTGACCCATCCCCCCCTTCCCTGTCCCGTGACTGTCCCCCACCACCTCATCCACTGCTCCTTCCTGACTGCCCCCTGGGACCCTTGCCCCCATTCAGTTCCCTTGTTCCATGCCCTCTGACTGCCCCGACCCCTATCCACCCCCCACAATTCACCGAACACCTCCTCCCTGCCCCCTTATCACACTGCCTGGGGCCAGGACTGGTTGATTTGTGGGAAGCAGGGGATGGGGAGGAGAAGGAGGGCAGAACATTCGGAGGAGAGGGGGAGGTGAGCTGGGGTGGACAGCTGCCCGAGCCTTTGTTAAATTTAAAAGCTTTTTTAGAACCGATTGTCCCTTCCATAAACTTATCAAGCTTAGTCTTAAATCCAGATATGTCTTTTGCCCCCACTACTCCCCTTGGAAGGCTGTTCCAGAACTTCACTCCTCTAATGGTTAGAAACCTTCGTCTGATTTCAAGTCTAAACTTCCTAGTGTCCAGTTTATACCCATTTGTTCTTGTGTCCACATTCGTACTAAGCTTAAACAATTCCTCTCCCTACCTAATATTAATCCCTCTGATATATTTATAAAGAGCAATCATATCCCCTCTCAACCTTCTTTTGGTTAGGCTAAACAAGCCAAGCTCTTTGAGTCTCCTTTCATAAGACAGGTTTTCCTTTCCTCGGATCATCCTAGTAGCCTGTCTCTGAACCTGTTCCAGTTTGAATTCGTCCTTCTTAAACATGGGAGACCAGAACTGCACACAGTATTCCAGATGAGGTCTCACCAGTGCCTTATATAACGGTACTAACACCTCCTTTGCTGGAAATACCTCGCCTGATGCATCCTAAAACTGCATTAGCTTTTTTAATGGCCATATCACATTGGCGGCTCATAGTCATCCTGTGATCAACCAATACTCCTTGGTCCTTCTCCTCCTCCGTTACTTCCAACTGATGTGTCCCCAATTTATAACTAAAATTCTTATTATTAATCCCTAAATGCATGACCTTGCACTTTTCACTATTACATTTCATCCTATTACTATTACTCCAGTTTACAAGGTCATCTAGATCTTCCTGTATGATATCCCGGTCCTTCTCTGTGTTAGCAATACCACCCAGCTTTGTGTCATCCGCAAATTTTATTAGCACATTCCCGCTTTTTGTGCCAAGGTCAGTAATAAAAAGGTTAAATAAGATTGGACCCAAAACTGATCCCTGAGGAACTCCACTAGTAAACTCAAACCAAGCCTGACATGCTAGATGGATAGAATGTGAATTAGCAATTTCTCACCCTGACTGATGATACAAGCAGTCCCCCAAGTTTCCATACACAACCTAGAAATCCCTTTACCCTGGAACCAGCACTTCCCCCAGTTCAATCTTTGTTCCTCAGGTGCTTCCAGGAGTTCTTTTCTGTGGGGAATGAGGCCGAGAGATGATGTCACACCCCACCTTATGTACCTTTTCCATATGGCAGGAACCCTTTGTTCTAAACTCAGTTCCCAGTCCAGTTTGTGGAAAAATACAGGTACCAAAATGAAGTTCATTGTCATGTGGTCTGGTCACATGTCCTAGAGTGCCCTGCTGAGTCATAGTAGCCATGACTCATAGGCTGGCTAAAACGTTCACAGGAGGGCTAAGCTCTTCCACAATCCATTGTCTGTGTTGGTGATCCATGAACACTGTCTGGCTTCTTCATTGTTGTACCTGAAAGGTTCGTTGTGGCTGTTACCCAGAGTAAGCACATTTGAAAGACAGATACAGAGTCAATATCCATAACTTCAGGTACAAACATGATCCGTGCATACAGGTAGGATAATCATATTCAGCAAATCATAACTTTTCCAGTGACACCACACGACTCATTTTGTACAAAATGCCTCATGTCCTAATCATATTATAATCCTGCCACTATGCTGAATATGGGCTGTAGTGTCAGATAGGTCCTAATTTCAAGGCACAGGTGTTGGGAATGAAACTTCCTGTCTTTGTGGAACAGGAAATAACCCTCCAGCCAGGGCTGGGACAACTTCCCAGACTCCCAGTGCTGAAACCTGAACCTACTGACACTTCATTAGTTCCCCCACCCCCAGTCTTTGTGACAACTACAAACTTTATTGGTGATGATTTTATATTCTCTTCCACGTCATTGATAAGAATGTTAAATAGCACAGGGCCAAGATCCAATCCTTTTGGGAACCCGCTAGAAAGAAATCCACTCGACCATGGTTCCCTATTTAAAATCCCAGTTTTTAATCTATTTAATGTATGCCGTGTGTATTTTGTATCTTTCTAGTCAAAATATTGTGCTGAAGCTACGTATATTACATCAGTACTATTAGCTGCAACCAAACTTTTGATCTCATCCAGTAAGGATATCCAGTTAGTTTGATAGGATCTATTGTGCCTACACCTTTTTAATGGGTACTAATTAAATTACCCTCCTTTCTTTATTAATGAAATCCAGTATCGGCTGCTCCATTCTCTTGCCCAGTATCGATTTCAGACTGACACACTTGTCATTAGCTGCGTCATCTCTTTTATAGTTTTTAAATATTGGCACAGCATTAGCTTTATTCCAGTCTTCTGGAATTTCCCAAGTGTTCCAAGTCCTAATTAAAATCAACATTAACAGTCCACCACGCTCCTCCAGCAGGTCTTTCAAAACTCTAGTTATCTGGACCCACTGATCTAAACACATCTAACTTTAATAGCTGCTGTTTAACGTCCTCGTGAGCTATTGTTGACGCTGACAGTCTTTCCATCCCAACATCTTATGATATGAGTTACATCATCTGTTTTTCTCCAAATCCAGGAGAGAAATATTTATTGAACACTTTTACCTCTTCTCCATGATTGTTGATAATTCTGCCATTTCCATCTAGTAATGTAGCACTACCATTGTTAGGATTAATTTTGTACTTTTAAAAACTTCCTTCTTATTTTAATTGGTTGATCATTGATTTCTGTTAGCTTCCCTTGCCAGCTTTCTACAATTCTGACCTTCTAACTTAGATTCTTTACTATTGACTTCCCCTTTCTTCTATATATTTTATTTGGAGAGTGTTGGGATTCCTACCAGTGAGCCACCAGCAGGGTCCAGAGACAGCCCCATATCAAGTCCTGGCTAGTAGCTATGTGATAAATGTGATGACCCTGCCTCCGTCTGTCAGCTGGGAGACACAAAGGTTCTCTCTTTCTACACTCTGATGCCTCCTGGCTGCTCTAAGCAAGGTGAGGTGGGACTCTGTTAACATGGGCCTCCCGGAGCTTCCATTTACCTGGTGCTGCTGTTCTGTGAGTAGTGGGGCTGTGAGTGAGGCAGCAGATACTGAGTGTTGGACTCTTGCTCTTTCAGGGGCCGGTGACCTTCGAGGAGGTGGCTGTGTATTTCACCAGGGAGGAATGGGCTCTGCTGGACCCCACTCAGAGAGCCCTCTACAGGGATGTCATGCGGGAGAACTATGAGACAGTGACCTCGCTGGGTAAGGAGTCCTGTCCCTGGGTTATTAGAAGCTATGGGGTCTCTAAAGAACCTGAGCAGTAATAACTTTATACCTTTATTCATCACCCAAGTTTTGACAAGTTTCTTTGTCCCCTTTCTTTCCTTATCTCCCATAGACTAGCAGGCAGCAGGGAGGAGGAGGTAATGAGAGACGAGGAGGGAACACAAGAAGCTCCCAAGGCGCTGGGAGGTGATGCCAGCTGCCAGTAATGGGAAGAAGGAGGGGAGTGTGGGGAAGGGCACCCAGGAAGTGGGCTGGGTGGGTCAGTGGGAGGAGGAGAGGTTTGGGGATCTAGAGCTGTGAGGATCCCAGACCTTTAACCCTGAATCCCTACCCAAACCTCAGGTAAATCCCAGACTTCAGCATAACCACTCTCACAAAGCCTCAACTTAATATAAGGCCCTGAACTGTAGCAAGCTTAGGCCACGTTTACTAAATCGTATCACTAAATCGACCACAGCTAGATCGATCTCAGGCGTCGATCCCGGCTGTAGTGTCGACCTGCCCTGAATAACCCATTTATCTATGTTCACCTCCTTGCCCCTCCACGCATGGTCCAAGCTAATAAGCAATTCTCTGATCATGACATGTTACCTCTAGCGAGTATGAAATTGCCCACAAGACGTGAGACTGGGTCATAGATCGTAAAATCAGGTCGGGGTCAAGAAGTGTGAGAGTTTGGAGAGAGTCTTGTCCCCCCTCTCCCCATCTGCAGCAGCCACAAGCTGTCTTCCCTCCAGGCTCCTTGGATCTCTGAGCCTGTCCCTCCTGAGGCTGCGTGGCCCAGTTCTTGTTTCTGACCTTCTCCTTTTCCGGAAGAATTAGAGGCTGTTGCTCCTGAATGTTAGTGTGTAGTTCCCCAGCCTTCTCCTCCCACTGGGGGAGTTTAATTCTCCCTCCCATTACACCTGAGTCACTAGATTTCCTAATTCCCCAAAATGTGCTTTTGCAGTGTCACTGTTCTGGGGTAGTGAAGCCTTTGACCTGCCTCCATGGTCTGCTCACGGAATGGCCCCTCAGGTATCAGGCCTGTAGCCAGCCCCTCTCTGTGGGCAGGGACCCACCTGCCTCTCCTTTTTGACCAGAGTGTGAGGATTGCAACTTGTCCTCCACTGTGTTTGCTGGACTAACGCCCAGTTCCTGTGCTTTGCTTTCTCTCCAGGGGCTGTGAGCAGTGTGTGTGTGTGATAGAGGTGAGACTTTTGGTGATACTTGTATGATGCCAATACACACCTCAGTTTCCTGCTGTGATTGGTATTGCTATGATTGTAAAGAGCAGGAGACGTGAGGTGTTTTCTCATGTAGCTGTCATGGGGTGATATGAATGGGTCATTAAGGACTGGCGGGGAGTAACCTACATCAATGGAATACCCGACAGAGACAAGGGAGTGATTGTCACTCAGGGCTGCCCAGAGGATTCAGGGGGCCTGGGGTCTTCAGCGGCGTGTCCCCCTTATCCGCTCTGACACCGCAGAGCATTTTCCCTGTGTCCTCCTGTCACGGAGTGTGGGGGAGTCTGGCCCTGCCCCCTCTTCCTGGGACTCACAGTGACTCTCAGCCGGCCAGTAAAATGGAAGGTTTATTGGACAACAGAAACACAGGATACAGCAGGGCTCGTGTTCAGAGCCAGGACCCCTCAATCTGGCCCTTCTGGGGGTTCAGGATGTCTGGATTCCAACATAGGATCCCCTGAAGTTCCCCCACCCAGCCACTAGCTGACTGACCCAAGCCTCTCCACTCGTCTCTCTGGCTTTGTCTCGCTTGTGTTGACCTCCCTTCCCCCGTGCCTAGCTCATGTTACAGCTGCATACCTGAGTTTCACCTAAAATCCTCCCTGTAACTCTCCCCACCCCCACACAGACAGTCCCTACTGCATCACATCTCTCCTCCCTTCGAGATTGAACTGAGCAGGGTCACTCTGCCCAGTGACCCGGGGAAGTTCAGGGCCCCCTCTCCGGGACAGTGCGTCTGCTATCAGGTTGGCACTTCCCTTCACATGGACCACGTCCATGTCATAGTCCTGCAGGAGCAGGCTCCACCTCAGGAGCTTGGCGTTGGCTCCTTTCATCTGCTGCAGCCAGGTCAGGGGAGAGTGGTCGGTGTACACGGTGAAGTGGCGCCCAAAGAGATAGGGCTCCAGTTTCTTAAGGGCCCACACCATGGCCAGGCATTCCTTCTCGATGGCCGCGTAGTTCTGCTCCCGGGGTAGCAACTTCCTGCTCAGGTACACGATGGGGTGTCTCCCCCTTTTCATCCTCCTGCATCAACACCGCCCCCAGTCCCGTGTCTGAGGCGTCGGTGAACACCATAAAGGGCTTGTCAAAGTCTGGGTTTGCCAGAACTGGGCCACCGAGCAGAGCCTCCTTCAGCGCCCGGAGAGCCTGCTGGCACTGCTCAGTCCAGACTACCTTGTCTGGCTTCCCCTTCTTGCACAGCTCAGTGATGGGGGCGGCTATGGCGCTAAAGTGGGGCATGAATCTTCGATAGTACCCTGCCATCCTGATAAAGGCCTGGACCTGCTTTTTGGTTTGGGGAGCCGGCCAGTCTCTGATCACCTCCACATTGGCTGGTTCCGGCTTTAGGCAGCCGCTCCCCACCCGATGGCCCAGGTAAGCTACTTCAGCCATTCCCACCTTGCACTTCTCAGCCTTTACGATTAGCCCAGCCTCCCGGAGTCGGTCCAGCACTTGTCTAACCTGGGACACGTGGTCCTCCTAGGTCTGGCTGAAGACGCAGATGTCGTCAATATACGCCACGGCAAAACTCTCCATCCCCCTCAGTAGCTGATCCACCAGGCGCTGGAAGGTGGCCAGCGCTCCCTTGAGGCCGAAGGGCAGGGTCAGAAACTCCTAGAGCCCCAGAGGGGAGATGAAGGCCGATTTCAGCCTGGCATTTGCATCCAGCGGCACTTGCCAGTAGCCCTTTGTAAGATCCATGGTGGTGAGGTACCGAGCGCCTCCTAGCTTGTCCAGAAGCTCGTCAGGCCTGGGCATGGGGTAGGCATCAGCTACGGTGATGGCATTGAGCTTTTGATAGTCCACACAGAACCAGATCGATCCGTCCTTCTTGGGGACCAGCACCACTGGGGAGGCCCAGGGGCTGGCGGATGGCTGGATCACCCCCAAGGCCAACATGTCCCTGACCTCTCTTTCTAGGTCCTGGGCAGTTTTCCCAGTGACTCGAAACGGGGAGCATCTTATAGGAGGGTGTGACCCAGTCTCCACCCGGTGGACAGTCAAATTAATGCGTCCAGGCTGGTTGGAAAACAGCTGTCGGTATAGATGCAGCACCCCTGTGATCTCAGCATGCTGATCCAGGGTCAGCTGATCAGAGAGAATTGCCTCCAGGGGGGAACCAGCTTTTGTCCCTGGAAATAGATCCACTAAAGGGTCATCTCCCGGCTCCTCCCAATGTCCACACACGGCCAACACTATATTCCCCCTGTCATAATACGGCTTCATCATATTCACGTGGTACACCCGGTGGTGGTGCGCCCGGCTCGACAGCTCCACCACATAGTTTACCACATTTAGTTGCTTGACAACCTTGAAGGGCCCTTCCCAGGCAGGCTGGAGTTTGTTTTTCCTCACGGGGACGAGAACCATCACTTGATCCCTGGTGGCGAAGGCGCGGGCCCGCGCCGTACGGTCATACCAGACCTTCTGCTTCCTCTGGGCTCGGGCCAGATTCTCCCTGGCCAGGCCCATGAGCTCGGCAAGTCTTTCCTGGAAGGCCAGGACATACTCCACCACCGACTCTCCATCGGGAGCGGCCTTCCCCTCCCATTCGTCTCTCATCAGGTCCAGGGGCCCCCTTACCCGCCTTCCATACAACAGTTTGAAAGGCGAGAACCCAGTTGATTCCTGGGGTACCTCCCTGTATGCAAACGGCAGGTGAGGTAAATACTTGTCCCAGTCCTGTGGGTGCTGGTGCATAAATGTTTTTAGCATCATCTTTAGCGTCCCGTTGAACCTCTCCACCAGCCCGTTGCTCTGGGGGTGATACACTGAGGCCCAGCTGGGTCGGACCCCACATTTCTCCCACAAGCACCGGAGCAGGTTCGACATGAAGTTGGAACCCTGGTCCGTTAAGACTTCCTTGGGGAACCCCACCCGGCTGAAAATGGTCATCAGCGCATCCGCCACGGTGTCTGCTTCGGTAGAGGACAAGGCCACCGCCTCGGGGTAGCGAGTGGCGAAATCTACCACCACCAGGATGTGTTTCTTCCCTGACCGGGTCGCCTTGCTGAGAGGTCCCACCATGTCTATGGCCACCTTCTGGAAAGGTTCTTCTATGATGGGCAAAGGCCTCAGAGCTGCTTTCCTTTTGTCCCGGGCCTTCCCCACCCGCTGGCAGGGGTCACAGCATCGGCAGTACTGTCAGACATGGGTAAAGACCCCAGGCCAGTAAAAGTTCTGTAGCAGCCTCTGCCTGGTGCGCCGGATTCCCTGGTGCCCTGCGAGGGGGATGTCATGGACCAGGTACAGGAGCCTGTGGCGAAACTTCTGGGGAAGCACCAGCTGCCTCCTGATCCCCCATGACTCCACTTCCCCGGCGGGGGCCCATTCTCGGTACAGGAACCCCTCCTCCCACAGGAAACTCTCCTTGCAACCTCTCCTCATGTTCTGTACCGCATTGAGGTCAGCCCGGTCCCTGGGCTTCTGCAAAGAGGGATCTTTCTGCACCTCGGCCTGGAACTCAGCAGCTGGGACAGGGATGGGGACCTGCTCTCTCTCTCCGGCTGGGTCTGCGGCTGCAGCCTCTCTGAGCCGTGTCCCTGGTCGTTCCCTCCCCACCAGGTCAGGGTCATCCTGCGCCTCGGGCAGAGTACCTTCCCCGTTGTCAGGGCGCAGTGCCCTGCGCCGACTGACTACAGATCATGACCAGGGCACCCCGGGCGTTGCTTGGCCAGTCCTCGAGGTCCCCCCCCCCATTAGCACCTCTGTGGGCAAATGGAGGTGTACCCCCACGTCCTTGGGGCCCTCCTTGGCCCCCCACTTCAGGTGTACCCTTGCCACGGGCACCTTGAATGGAGTCCCGCTCACACCCCTCAGGGTCAGGAAGGTGTTGGGCACCATCCGATCTGGGGCCACCACCCCGGGCTGGGCCAGTGTCACCTCTGCGCCCCTGTCCCAGTACCCAGTGACCTCCCTCCCGTCTACTTCCAGGGAAACAAGGCACTCTTTCCGGAGGGGTAGCCCCGTGCCCACCCTGTAAACCAAAAACTCAGGGCCGGGAGCATCCAGCCCCTCGGAGGAGCCGACCTGGGGCCCCCCACCCTCCTTTGCAGGTGGTACGCGGCCAGCCCCCCTTTCCTGCGAACGGTGCCCCTCATCCGGCTGGGTCTCTACCAAGTTGACCCGGTGTGGGGTTGGTCTGCTCAGTTTGTCCTTGAGCCTGGGACACTGGGACCGTATGTGGCCCCTCTGGCCACAGTGATAGCAGCTTATGTCCCGTTGGTCCCCTCGAGTCGGGCGGTTGTCCCTGGCGCTGGCCGTTCCCCTTGGGAGGGTTCTCCTATTCCCCCTTTGGGGGTCCCAGGATGACTCTCTCTGCATCGCGACGGGCCTGTTCCTTTGGGGCTCCTCCCTGCCACCCCTCGACCGGCTCTTCACAAAGTCATCGGCCAGCCGCCCTGCATGTCGCGGGTTCTCTGGCTTTTGCTCCCTTAACCACAGCCTCAGGTCGGATGGGCACCACTCATACAGCTGCTCCAGCACCAGCAGTTTAATCACGTCCCCCGGCATCTGGGTCCCATCTGCCCACTTGCTGGCGTATCCCTCCATGCGGACGGCTAGTTGCAGATAGGAGACCTCAGGGGTTTTATACTGACTCCGGAACCTCTCCCGGTACATCTCAGGAGTCAGCCCAAACTCGCACAGCAGGGCCTGCTTGAATAGTTCGTAGTTCCCTTTCTCCGCCTCTTCCAGCTGGCCGTACAATGCCACGGCCTTGGGGTCCAGTAAGGGGGTGAGAACCCGGAGCCTGTCCACAGGATCTACCTGGTGCAGCTCGCAGGCCGTCTCAAAGGCACCCAGGAAGTCATCCATGTCCTCCCCCTCCTTACGCGGGGCCAGGATGGACTTATCAAAGCCCCGCGCCATCCTGGGCCCCCCCTCACTCACCACAGCCCAGGGCCTGCTGCCCCCCAGCCTCGGCAGGGCCAGCTCATGTTGACGCTGTCGCTCGTTCTCCTTCCGGTCATGTTCCCTCTGTCTCTCCTTCTCCTTCCGGTCATGTTCTCTCTGTTCCTCACGATCCTTCAGCTCTCTCAGTTTTAGCTCCTTCTCCCATTCCAGCCGCATGCGCTCCACAGATGAGCGTCGCCGGGACGATCCCCTGCTGGGGAGTGAGCTTCGCCGGGATGACCCCCTGCTGGCCGGGGGGGGTCACGGTACCCTCGGCAGTCGCTGGGCTCCTCCTCCCCCTCCCCCTAGGAGGGAGGGGTCTCGGGAAGCCCTCAGCAGCCGGCTGACCACTCCCAGCTGGAACAGACACTGGTGCCTGTACTGCATCTGCCAGGCTGCTTCCCGCAGAGACAGGGATCAGTTCATTCACGTGATCTCTGTCCTCCAGCTGGGCAATCAGCTGGTCCTTGGTGAGCTTCCCTCTGTGCAGCCCCCTCTCCTTGCACAGCTCCACCAGGTCGCACTTGCGCTGCTTGACATACATCTTCCTGCTGGCCGCTCGCAGGCCGGGGTGTTCGCCGCTCCCCATGGGTTCCAGGGGGACCCCTAGTGTGCCAGTCCTTGAGGTCACCACCTCTGCCAGGGTCGAGCTGCAGACTCCTCCGCCCCTGGGACTGCTTGCTGCAATCCCCTGGGGACCCTGTTACTGCAAAGTCCTTCTCTCTGGTCACACTCTCCCAGGGGTTAATCACCCCGGCAATCGCCCCTTCGTTTTACTGCTCCCCAGTCACTTACTGCAGGAAGCGCCGTCCACGGGGTGCAGTATATCCCACCGCTGCCACCAGTTGTCACAGAGTGTGGGGGAGTCTGGCCCTGCACCCCTCTTCCTGGGACTCACAGTGATTCTCAGCCAGACAGTAAAATGGAAGGTTTATTGGACAACAGGAACACAGGATACAGCAGGGCTCGTGTTCAGAGCCAGGACCCCTGAATCTGGCCTTCTGGGGGTTCAGGGTGTCTGGATTCCAACATAGGATCCCCTGAAGTTCCCCTACCCAGCCACTAGCTGACTGACCCAACCCTCTCCACTCGTCTCTCTGCCTTTGTCTCGCTTCCCGGGCAAAGGTGTTGACCTCCCCTCCCCCGTGCCTAGCTCATGTTACAGCTGCATACCTGAGTTTCACCTAAAATCCTCCCTGTAACTCTCCCCACCCCCACACAGACAGTCCCTACTGCATCACACCTCCTTACCAGCTCTGATGCCGCAGAGCATTTACCCTCTGTCCCCTTTCCCTGTTCCTGTTCCCCCTCCAGTTTGACTAAGTTTATGTAGTAATATTGTCAGCTATACCTTTGCTTAACCAATCATTGTACTGAAATTTAATTAACCAATCCTAACACATTGAAACATAATTCTCTAACCAATTCTATCCCACTACCCTCATTAACTTACACCTAGCAAAATTAATTATACAGCAGACAAAACCAGTTAGACAACCAGACTGATTAACAAGGTAAAAGTGGTGGCCATAAAGATAAAACAATACAGAAATGAGCGTTTCA
This sequence comes from Mauremys reevesii, assembly GCF_016161935.1. NCBI lineage: Eukaryota > Metazoa > Chordata > Testudines > Geoemydidae > Mauremys > Mauremys reevesii. The sequence continues at coordinate 40,960,321 of NC_052636.1, forward strand.
CAACCACAACCATTGAGAAGTGATTTCTTGCCAGACAGGTTGCTGTCAAACTAAGTTTTCATTAACCATTTTAAGATCTGTTTCTTTATCTGGTGGTGATGGGCACTATCAGGACAGGATCATCTTCCTAACAGCCCAATAGCACCTTATTTCAGTGTGACTGGTTTGGGATGTGAGGATGTGACACTTCGCTTCCCAGCTTATGGCTGCCCCTGCTGCTTAGCCAAAGGCCTTAGCCTAAGAACAAGGCCTCAGACGGTCACAGTAAGAGAAGGCCCTTACAAATACAGACAGTGATTTTGATTGTTTGTTTTCATAGTCCTGTAAGCAGCTAAGTGATAAAAATACCCCTAAGTTCTTAAAGTCTAGGCTTTACAGGCAGGCCTGAATATCCCAAACCTGAGCTGGCTTTTGTAGGTGACAAATCTGAGGAACTGTCACAGATTGAAGTGTCACTAGAGGAGGTTTTGGAATTAATTGATAAACTCAACATTAACAAGTCACCAGGACCAGATGGCATTCACCCAAGAGTTCTGAAAGAACTCAAATGTGAAGTTGCGGAACTATTAACCAAGGTTTGTAACCTGTCCTTTAAATCGGCCGTACCCAATGACTGGAAGTTAGCTAATGTAACGCCAATATTTAAAAAGGGCTCTAGGGGTGATCCTGGCAATTACAGACCGGTAAGTCTAACGTCGGTACCGGGCAAATTAGTTGAAACAATAGTAAAGAATAAAATTGTCAGACACATAGAAAAACATAAACTCTTGAGCAATAGTCAACATGGTTTCTGTAAAGGGAAATCGTGTCTTACTAATCTATTAGAGTTCTTTGAAGAGGTCAACAAACATGTGGACAAGGGGGATCCGGTAGACATAGTGTACTTAGATTTCCAGAAAGCCTTTGACAAGGTCCCTCACCAAAGGCTCTTACGTAAATTAAGCTGTCATGGGATAAAAGGGAAGGTCCTTTCATGGATTGAGAACTGGTTAAAGGACAGGGAACAAAGGGTAGGAATTAATGGTAAATTCTCAGAATGGAGAGGGGTAACTAGTGGTGTTCCCCAAGGGTCAGTCCTAGGACCAATCCTATTCAATTTATTCATAAATGATCTGGAGAAAGGGGTAAACAGTGAGGTGGCAAAGTTTGCAGATGACACTAAACTACTCAAGATAGTTAAGACCAAAGCAGATTGTGAAGAACTTCAAAAAGATCTCACAAAACTAAGTGATTGGGCAACAAAATGGCAAATGAAATTTAATGTGGATAAATGTAAAGTAATGCACATTGGAAAAAATAACCCCAACTATACATACAACATGATGGGGGCTAATTTAGCTACAACGAGTCAGGAAAAGATCTTGGAGTTATCGTGGATAGTTCTCTGAAGATGTCACGCAGTGTGCAGAGGCGGTCAAAAAGCAAACAGGATGTTAGGAATAATTAAAAGGGGATAGAGAATAAGACTGAGAATATATTATTGCCCTTATATAAATCCATGGTACGCCCACATCTCGAATACTGTGTACAGATGTGGTCTCCTCACCTCAAAAAAGATATTCTAGCACTAGAAAAGGTTCAGAAAAGAGCAACTAAAATGATTAGGGGTTTAGAGAGGGTCCCATATGAGGAAAGATTAAAGAGGCTAGGACTCTTCAGTTTGGAAAAGAGGAGACTAAGGGGGGACATGATAGAGGTATATAAAATGAGTGATGTTGAGAAAGTGGATAAGGAAAAGTTATTTACTTATTCCCATAATACAAGAACTAGGGGTCACCAAATGAAATTAATAGGCAGCAGGTTTAAAACAAATAAAAGGAAGTTCTTCTTCACGCAGCGCACAGTCAACTTGTGGAACTCCTTACCTGAGGAGGTTGTGAAGGCTAGGACTATAACAATGTTTAAAAGGGGACTGGATAAATTCATGGTGGCTAAGTCCATAAATGGCTATTAGCCAGGATGGGTAAGAATGGTGTCCCTAGCCTCTGTTCGTCAGAGGATGGAGATGGATGGCAGGAGAGAGATCACTTGATCATTGCCTGTTAGGTTCACTCCCTCAGGGGCACCTGGCATTGGCCACTGTCGGTAGACAGATACTGGGCTAGATGGACCTTTGGTCTTACCCGGTACGGCCTTTCTTATGTTCTTATGTTCTTATGTTCTCTATTCTAACAGTGGGTTCTGTCCCTTCCCCCATTCTGTGTCTGTCTTGTGTATTTAGATTGTAAATTCTTCAGGGCATGGGCCATCTACTGTTCTCTGTTTGTACTTGACCTAGCACAATGGGGACCCACTGTTAGTTGCTCCTTAGGCACTAAGGTAATTCATATGATTTATAATCATAATAACTCTGCTGCCACTTTGAGCCAAGGAAGCTGGCCTTGGGATGTTACTGCTTAAAAATGAGCTGGGGGTTAAAACCATGGACTATTCTTTGTGCCAAGTATCCCACAAATTTCACTGACCTCCCTGGTTTTCTTTGCCTGCAGTAGGGTTTCCACTTTCCAAACCTGATGTGATCTCGCAGCTGGAACGAGGGGAAGAGCCGTGGGTCCCAGACCTCCAGGGCTCTGAGAAAGAAGTGCTTCCAAGAGCTGCCTGCACAGGTGAGGACTTGGTTAAACCAACTCAACAAGTGTGTGGGAATGCAGGAAACATTCGGGATGCCCTACAAAGACCCTGTGAGCTCTCCAGGTTCAGGATTGTCCCCTGCAGATGTGGAATCATTATGGCAGATGTCACTCATGGCTTCCCTGCTATTCTGACTGACAACTGGCAGCAGATCCCTCCCTGATCTCGCTTTCCCCTGAGTGTTCTCATGAGATGCAGACCAAAACTGATCCCTTCCTCTCTCCTCTGTGGAAGGTTTTGGGGAAAATCAGCACCTGATAGGTTTGATCTCTCCCACACATATTTTGGATTGTTCATTCCTTTTTCCATTCCTCTCTCTGAGATTTTCTTTCTTTCCGGTGCAGGTAGTGATCTATGCCTGGATTCTCTCTGTCTCCCATCAGGTGATGGGATGGTGAGTAAGAATGAGGAGGAGAAACCCCAGCAGGAAGATGCTGATCAAGGAGAACCACATGGAACTTTATCAGGAAGATCCAAAGGGAATGTTTCCGGGAGTTATGCGCTCCCAGAAAAAACAAAAGCCTGTGAGACTCAGGGGAGGCCAGAGGGAAACTTTAGTATCCTCTCAGACCTTATAACAAGCGACAGAATCAACTTGGAAGAGACACGCTACACATGCTCTGAGTGTGGGAAAAGCTTCAATCGGAGCTCTGCCCTTATCAGACATCAGACAATCCACACAGGTGAGAAACCTTATGAATGCGCTGAGTGTGGGCAATGCTTCATCGATAGTTCAGCCCTCATCTCACATCAGCGAATCCATACAGGAGAAGCACCCCACAGATGCTCAGAGTGCGGGAAAATCTTTAGTCAGAGCTCTACCCTGAACACACATCGTAGAATCCACACAGGAGAAAGGCCGTACACATGCTCTGAGTGCGGGAAAAGCTTCAGTCGGCGCTCACACCTTATCACACATCGAATAATCCACACGGGAGAAAGACCCTACACATGCTCTGAGTGTGGGAAAAGCTTCAAGCACCGCTCTGCCCTTATCACACATCGAATAATCCACATGGGAGAAAGACCCTACACATGCTCTGAGTGTGGGAAAAGCTTCAAGCACCGCTCTGCCCTTATCAAACATCGAAGAATTCACACAGGAGAAAGGCCGTACACATGCTCTGAGTGTGGGAAAAGCTTCAGTCGGCGCTCAAACCTTATCATACATCAGAGAATCCACACAGGGGAGACGCCCTACATGTGCTCTGAGTGTGGGAAAAGCTTCAATCACTGCTCTGCCCTTATCAAACATAGAAGAATCCACACAGGAGAAAGGCCGTACACATGCTCTGAGTGTGGGAAAAGCTTTAGTCAGAGCTCAAACCTTATCAAACATGAGAGAATCCACACAGGAGAGACGCCCTACACATGCTCTGAGTGCGGGAAAAGCTTCAGTCGGCGCTCAAACCTTATCATACATCAGAGAATCTACACAGGGGAGACGCCCTACATGTGCTCTGAGTGTGGGAAAAGCTTCAATCAGAGCTCTGCCCTTATCAAACATCGAAGAATCCACACAGGAGAAAGGCCGTACACATGCTCTGAGTGTGGGAAAAGCTTTAGTCAGTGCTCAAACCTTATCAAACATAGGAAAATCCACATGGGTGAGAAATCTTATGGATGCTCTGAGTGTGGGAAATGTTTCTTTCATCATTCAGACCTCATCTTACATCAGAGAATCCACACAGGGGAGAAGCCCTACACATGCTCTGAGTGTGGGAAAAGCTTTAGTCAGAGCTCTGTCCTTATCAGACATTGTAGAATCCACACAGGAGAGAAGCCCTACATGTGCACTGAGTGTGGGAAAAGCTTCAATCAGCGCTCAAACCTTATCAGACATAGGAAAATCCACCTTGGAGAGAAGCCCTAGACATGCTCTGAGTGCAGGAAAAGCTTCAAAAAGCACTCAAGCCTCATTAGACATCAGAAAATCCACATGAGAGAGAACTGTAATAAATCCCTTGACTAGGGTTGGCCAAAAAATTTTTTTAAAAAAAATCACATTTGCTCATTCCTACTTAGTTATTTTTGTACCATCTTCACCGTGGTCTCTCAGCTCCACCAGATCAGTTGCCTGCTTCTGCCTTTTGCAGCTCATCCTTCTTTGGGGTCAGTCCTGTGATCTTTTCTATCAACTCCTTTCCTTTAGAGTCGTAGGAGTGTGTGTCCCTCCTGCCAGGAATGTTCATCCCTCCAGGTGGGGGGACAGAGGTTTGATCCCAACAAGCTACACTGAGGCAGAAACTACCTATGCCTGACAGCCACTAGGGCTGTACATGTCATTGGCTGCTCAAGTTAGTGATCTTAATGTAAAAAATTGTAGTGCAGATGCAGTCCAGGTGCAGTGGCTGCCATTAGCTTTCCCCTTGACCTGACCTAAACTCCATCACTTTTCCCAGTCTAAACAAACCCTGAGCATCCCGGTTATACTGTTCCCCCATTTCACAGCAATTGTTAGTCATCGAGTTCTCCCTTGGGGATCAAATTGTTTCATTCCCAGTTGCTCTGATGTTGCTGCAGGTTGTGCTGGGGAGCAGATATTTTTATTATCAATTTCCGCACTTAAACTATATTGAACTATAACAAAGAGCAGGAACAGGGCAGGGATAGGGGAAAATGTCATTTCACCTGTTGCAACCACAGACATAGTTAGGGTAAATCAGAGGGAGTCCCTTATTCCCCATCACCATCCTCCTTCAATCCATGCTAGAACCTAAGAATCCTTTTCCTTTCCCCCGTTGTGGGATGGGAGACTTCCAAAAGTGCTCCCTGTGCTATAAAAGTGCTCAGAGAATAAACCCCAAATAGCCCCTGAGCTTTGCTTTTTGAATTCTGTGTTTCCGATTACTTCAAGCCTGGACACTGTGATTATTTACCAGTTTCTTTATCACTGTTTCTACCACTGTTCTGTAACATTTTTTGTTTTTTCTGGGACAGGGTTGTTATTCCTTTGCCTAATCCCAACCTAGAAGGCCAGGGTGTCTGTTTTCTCTGGCCCCTCCCCACAGAGAAATCTGACAGGGTTGAACCTGCCAGGAGCAAACAAAAAGCCCCACTGGTCACACACACAAAGCAGATAGACACACACAGGACACAGAAGAAACTGAATTATTTGAGCTATCAACATTTCCACTTTCCCACAGCATGTTAGTTCTGAAAGTTGTTTTAATTTGTTTATTTTCTTGGAACCAGAACTGGGAAAAGAGACACTGGAGTCAGTGTGTCATAAACAGATAGTTAAGGGTTAAGGTCTCTTTTACCTGTAAAGGGTTAACAAGCTCAGTAACCTGATGAACACCTGACCAGAGGACCAATCAAGGGATAAGATAATTTCAAATCTCTGGGGAGGGAAGTCTTTGTTTGTGTTCTTTGTTGGGGTTGCCGTTCTCTTTTTGGATCTAAGAGAGGCCAGACATATCTCCAAGTTCTCCAAGTTTTCCTGAAGTATTAGAAAGGCGGTTTAGTCTTATAATTAATTTCTACATTTGCAATTGTATGTTTGCTGAAGAAATATCTTTATTTCTGTTTGCTGTTACTTTGATTATTCTGAGAAAGAAGGGGAGGGGGAAAGCCTCTCCAGGTTGATAAGCTAGACCCTGTATATTTTTCATCCTGGTGTTACAGAGATAGTGTACTTACTTTCTCTCTTTTAATAAAATCTTTTCTTTTTAGAACTTGATTGATTTTTTCCCTTGCTTGGATTTTCAGGGGAAGAGGAGGGGGGAAAAAGTGAATCCCTCTTTCTTTGATTCAATAAGCTTGAATCAAGGTATCTCTCCCAAGGACTAGGGGAGGGGAAGGGAAGGGGGATAGGGAATCCCTCTTTGTGTTAAGATTCAAGGAGTTTGGATCTGTGTTCCCCAGGGAAAGTTTGGGGGAACAGGAAGTGTGCCAGACGCTAAAAACTTGGCTGGTGGCAGCTTTACCAGATCTAAACTAGGATTTTAGTTTAGAGGAGTCCATGCAGGTCCCCATCTTGTGGACGCTAAAGTTCAAAGTGGGGAACAAACCTATGACACAGTGGAATTAGAGCAGGGAGGGATAAGTCTCATGATTCGTCACTAACCAAAGGCTTTGTAGACAGAGCGATAATGTTACTGAATGGTCTGGCTAACCCTGCAGTTAGAAACAATCAACTCTACGGGTGGTAAATTTACAGAGGCTCTGCTGCTGATCATGAAGTAGAAGCACATTACCTTTAAACAGCTGCTATTTCAGTGCCTCTGGAAGTACAGAAAACAATGATCTGTGTTAAAGGAAAGTTGCCATTTCTCAGAGCCCCAATTTCTGTTTTGTGTGTACAGGAAGGTTTGAATGTGTAGCAGGTAGTTTGGTCAAGCTTAGCTATTTTGTGTGTGTAACAGGCTCCTGCCCACCTCCAGCAGAGGTTTCAGTCACATACGATGGCAACTTACCGAATGTCACACAAATTAGTCCATCCCTCCCCATATTCAGTCTCTGACCGGAATGTTAGAATGAGGCAGAGAAATGGGAAAGTATCGCAGTAGGAATACATTAACAAGTGGGATTAATCAGAGCTGGGCTGCAGACAGAGCCTGTTCTAGAGCTGGTGAAGTGACAGGGACACACTCCCGCTAGTGCCGGCTCTGAAATAACAGCAGAAGCAGATGGAAGAGAATGAACTCATGGGCAGCTGCCCTGGCAGTGCATCTCTCACCTGGCAGGTGTTACACGAAACACAGCACTTCCCCCCACTGCCACCACTTCATTATACTGTCCATGGGGCTGTTTGTCCTGCAGGACTTTGATCTCTCCAGGTGGTCCATGGTGATTCATAACAGCCATTAGGGGAGCAGGAGTCATCCCAATGGAAATCTCTCCACTTCTTTCTCAGTGTTACCTTCTTAGCCCTGGCTTTGGAGATGACATGAGCCTTATCCTGTCTTGATTTTAGGTAGGATTGTGATCACCTTCTGGGGCTTGGCAGCTTAGAACTTTTGAGGGCTTTTCTCTGCCTTTTTGGTCCCCGCTGCAGTCAGTACATTCTAGACATGGGCATGGTGACCTCCCTGGGGATCTTGACAGCTTTAGCCAGCTTCTTGGTGGCTATTTTCCTGCTCACAGCCACTGTCTTCTTCTCATGCCTTGTCCTGGGGGCCCAGCTGCTGGTTGAATGAGAAGGAGCAAAAGTGCTGGTGACTTTAGCCCGCACCAAGTGGCCTTTGCTCGTCAGACTCCTGAACCCCAACTGGATGGTTCTTGTTCTTCTGCACAGCACAGCCCTGGAGAGGAGGGATCTGCAAATGTACATTCCTATGATCCCTTTGTTTAATTGATGAAAACATAAACTAGACACTTAGAGGATTGGAACTGATTTCAGCTGATGGACAGGTTTGCTAGGTTTTTATGCATTTGGACAGTGAAATGTTGAGTGTTTACATTCATTTCAAGCATCCCCGTATAGTGGAGCTCCTGAACATAATGGAGAATGGTAATCAAAATGTTTTCCCTTTTTTTAAAAAAATAAAAAAATAAAAGAATAAGGAGAGGCTTATTAGAGGGCACTTGGATTTGAAGCAGGGACCACTTGATCTGCAGTCAAACACTCTACCACTGAGCTATACCCCCAAGAGAGCAGATGCTTTCCCCATTGTAGCTGAAGCACATCAGTGATTCCAATAGCAGGGGCAGGTTCTCTCTGGGGCACAGAGATTTTTCGGGGAGTTGGTGGCTCCTTTCTTTCCTCACCCTGGAGTAAATGCAGCTTTTTATTCCATGGTACATGTTTTATGGACTAACAACAGCAGCTTGAAGAAAGAGGAGAGTGAATATCTCACTCTCAGGGCTGAAGGTGGCCACGTCCCCTCTGTCGGACCGTTGCCATTGCAGAAGAGAAGGTTTCAATGGAATTGAATGCCCTGGCTCAGACTAGAGACACAGAAAGGTTTTGCTGTTCGTTGAACAGCAAAGGAAATTGTGTCTGTATGTGAAACTGAGGAGGGACATGAAACGCCCACAGGGGGGCGCAATGCCCTAAGCTAAGGCAGGAGGGTGAAGGAAGGGGGCTGAGGAATGACTGAAGTGGACTCACCTGGGATTGAAATGGCATTTGTTTGTGTCGGGCAGTGAGAAATGTGACATTAATTCAGATGCAGGGTTGAGGCTTCTTTAGCTGCTTGTCGAACTTGAACTTGATTTCCCAGAAGGGAGAAGGGGAAAGTCTGGGGCGGCCTTGAGTCCCTGGCTGGAGCAGTGTGTGTGAAAGGCTCCAGAGACGCAGCTGGCAACTACAGGCCACTAAGGCTAACGTCAGTACCAGGCACATTGGGTGGAATTTTAGAGCCCAATTATTAGACCCATTGGTGAACAGAATTTGCTGGGTGTAGCGGGTGGTTCCCTGCTCCTGCTCTGCGGGGCTTGAAGCAGCCCAGGAGAGGGCTGGGGCAAGGAGCCTGGCCCCTATAAGAGGTTGTGAGCCAGGAGCCCAGTCAGTCTCCCTCTGCTTGTAGTGAGAGAAGGGCCTGGCTGCAGGGACCTAAGCAAGACACCTAGAGTGGGAGCAGGGCTGGGGAAGGGCCAGAGGAGCTGGGAGCTCTGGCCTGGAAAGCTCCAGGCTGCAGGCCTGACTATAGGCTGAATAGGTGCAGGGCTGCAATGGGGCAGCCCAGGGGGAAGCAGAGGTGGCAGGTCCAAACCCCTTTGCCTGTGGTGAGTGGCTCACACTGCAGTCTGCCCCAGTGAACGGGGGCTGGATGGAGACTGGGCAGTAGCCAAGACTGAGGTGACGTGGGGATAGTGGGTGGGGGTTCCCCTGGGAGGGGGAGACCCAGAACTGGGGGGGTACTGCCAGGGTAAAAGGGGCACTGGGGTCCTGGGAGGGACAGGGGGCCAGCTGTGGTAAGGTGGATCACCGGCCTGCAGAGGGCGCTCTGACAGCTGGAGAGCTAATTCCCAAGATGACCAGCAGGAGGCGCTGCCGGGTTAGTCTGCCCCCGCTTACATTGGGGAGGAATGAACATCCTTTTTGTAAAGGAAAATCATGCCTCATGAATCTACTATGATTCTTTGAGAGAGTAAACAAGCATGTAGATAAAGGTGATCCCGTGGATATAGTATACTTAGGTTTTCAGAAAACCATTGACAAGGTCTCTCCCCAAAGGCTATGAAGCAAAATGGGATAAGATGGAAGGTCCTCTCTGGGATAGGTAACTGGTTCAAAGGCAAGAAACAAAGAGTCTGACTAAGTGATCAGTTTTCAGAACGGAGAGAGGTAAATAGTGGTGTCCCCCTGGGGTCTGTACTGGGACCAGCACTGTTCAACATACTCCTGAGTGATCTGGAAAAAGGGGTAAACAGTGAGGTGGCAACACTTGCAGATGATACAAACCAACCCAAGTTAGTTACATCCAAAAGAGAGTGCAAAGTGTGACAAAGGGATCTCACCAAACGGAGTGACTGGGCAGCAAAAAGGCAGATGAAATTCAATGTGGATCAATGCAAAGTAATGCACATGGGAAAACATGATCCCACTTCTACATCTAAACTGATGGTGTCTAAATTAGCTCTTACAACTTAAGAAAGAGATCTCGGAGTCACTGTGGATACTTCTCTGAAAACATCCACTCAATGAGCATCGGCAGTCAAAAAAGCGAACAAAATGTTGGGAAGTCATTAGGAAAGGGATGGCTAACAAGACAGAAATATAATATTACCTGTCTATACATCTGTGGTATGCCCACATCTTGAATACTGGAGCTGGTCCCCCATCTCAAAAAGATATATTGGAATTGGAAAAGGTGCAGAAAAGGGCAACCAAAATGATTGGGGTGTGGAACAGCTTCCATGTGAGGTGAGATTAATAAGACTGAGGGGAGTTTTCAGCTTGGAAAAGAGATGACTAAAGGGGGGTAAGGATAGAGGTCTATAAAATGATGAGGGGTTTGGAGAAAGTAAATAAGGAAGTATCGGAGGGGTAGCCGTGTTAGTCTGGATCTGTAGGGAAGTGCTATTTACTCCTCATAACACAAGAACTGGGGTCACCCGATGAAATGAATAGACAGCAGGTTTAAAACAAACCAAAGGAAGTATTTCTTCACCCAACACACAGTCAACCTGGTGAAACGTTGCCAGAGGATGTTGTGAGGGCCAAGACTATAACAGGGTCCATCAAAGAACTAGATAAGTTGATGGAGGATGGGTCCATCATTGGCTATTAGCCAGGATGGGCAGGGATACAAAACCATGCTCTTGAAGTGTCCCCAGCCTCTGTTTGCCGGAAGCTGGGAATGGGCGACGGGATGGATCGCTTGATGATTCCCTGTTCTGTCGATTCCCTTGCGGGCACCTGGCATTGACCACTGTGGGAGGACAGGATTCTGGGCTGGCTGGACCATTGGTCTGATCCAGTATGGCCGTTCTTGTGACCAATAGAGGGCAGTCTCCACCAGCAATATTTATATTTGGTGCACTGAAAGGGCTAACTTTCCAAAGCTGACCAAAATGATCAGTGAAAGTGTTTTGGAGAAAAAACTAAACAGAAGAATGTAAATGAAAACTGGGAGCTATTGTTTAAGGAGCTTGTTAGATGGGGCATAAGCCACATTGCCTAATTACCTGAGCTTGCAATGGCCTTCCACTCAACTCGCTGACATTTCTCCGTCTGCAAATGTGGTACCCATTTTAAAACCTAGATCCAATCAATTACAACATGTCAGGGAAGATTCTAGGCATCAATGATCTGATCATTGGGTTGATGGTGATAAACAAGAGATTCTCATAAGGCTCCCTCTTCCCAAGAGCCACCCTCATACTCTCTCCCCTTTCTGCTCCTGCATCCTTTGCAAACTTTCGAAGACAGATGCCTTGTGATGGCCTTCGCTCTTGGGGAAGTTTTCTAGTGGTCAGGGTTTTGGTCCTTTGGGGGAAAGGGCATGGCAGATGTCAGGGGAGCCCAGGGCCCCCCATGGGCTCTGATCCAGGCCACTCTGAGGGCAACACTTCCTACCACCTCGCTATTGTCCAAAGATTGCAGTTTGTCACAGGAAGCTCTGAACGGTGTCAGCTCACTGCTTGGCACCTCTTTGTGGCCGGGTATGGTATGGCAGCTTTCTCCTTCTTGGAGTGGCAGCTGTGTCTGTTACGCTGACAGATCCCGGTCAGTGACTTGTCGATGGGTGGGATCGAACTGGGAACTCAGGAACTTAGTGTGTGGGCCTCTACAGCATGAACTGAAAGCCACCTGGCTGCTAGAGGGAGAGATAAAATGAGTCTTTTCTACAGTCTTAGCTAAGTGATCTCGGTGCCACTAGCTGGGACACCCCACCACACCCTGGAGGTGTGTGGGTTACATACTTCCCCTAGCTGAGGAAGCGCATCCTGAGCTTTGGAGAGTTCCCAGCTGTAATCCCAGACGACCCCTGTAACGATGCAGCCTGTGGTGGGACACTGCTGAGAGTATCAATTCAGGACAAATTGCTTGTAGCAAGGTAGTCACAGCCCGAGGCTGGGTGCCCTTTACTATTAAAGCACGTCACACCAGCCATGCAGAGAGGACTTTGGTTTTACCCCACTGGCTAATTGGACATCATAGAACCAATTCCCTCAGCTATCCCAGTTCCCTTCTATCACCACCAGCCCCGCTCCTTATGAAGATGAATGGTTATGAAAACCAATACCCCAGTAAAAGAAAACAGGTTCTCTCAAAGGACCAAGCCCCAGATCCAGGTCAATAGATGAGTCAGATCTTACCCACAAATCACGCTCTTGCAAATCCTTTAGCATCTAAAATCTAAAGATATATTCATAAAAAGAAAGAAATATAGATGAGTTAAAATTGTTAAACAAAATGAATTACATTCAGTAATGGGAAAGTTCTTGGTTCAGGCTTGTAGCAGTGATGGAATAAACTGCAGGTCAAATCAAGTCTCTGGAGTACATCCACAGCTGGGATGTACATTCAGTCCTTTCTATAGAGCTTCAGTTTGTAGCAAAGTCCTCCAGAGGTATGAAGCAGGACTGAAGACAAGATGGAGACGAGGCATCAGCCTTTTCTAGTCTCTTGCCATGTGGTCTTTGCTTTCTTTTGTCCCAAGGACACTCTATCCAGCATGTGCCATAGAAAAACCTTAGAGGTATGTCCATAGGCAGGTCCCTGCAGACCTTGCTGAGTCACAAGGCGTATTTGCCTTCTCTCAATGGGCCATCAAGCAGGCTAGGCAGAACTGACACCAACTTGTCTGGGGTGTTCCCCAGAAGCAGAGCACAAGTTTGAAATACGGGCAGCATAGAGCCAATATTAATAATATTGAATTCGTTGCATCCGATGAAGTGGGTATTCACCCACGAAAGCTCATGCTCCAAAACATCTGTTAGTCTATAAGATGCCACAGGATTCTTTGCTGCTTTTACACATCCAGACTAACACGGCTACCCCTCTGATACTTAATATTCATAATGTCAACTACAAAAAATGACAGACATCTAGAGATAGCATAATTATTATCAGCCAATCAGAACCTCTCCATAGACCCCTTACATGACAACCTTTCTACAATATTGGCAGCAAATATAGAACAGTGGTCGCAACAGTGATCTACACGGTTACAGATTGTCAGTAACGTCACAGGAAGTGAGACAGCATCAGTGAGACTGATATTGGAAAACTGCCTCCAGTTTTGGCATCCTCATTTAAAAAAGATGTTGTGAAATTGGAGCTGGGGTAGCAAAGAGCCACCAAATGTTCTAAGGACTGGAGAAAAATGCCTCCTAGTGAGCTATTGAAAGAGCTCAACCTGTTTAGCTTATCAAAAGAAGATTGAAAGGTGACTTCATTCAAGTGCCTTCAGGGAGAGAAAAGATTGGGTATTAAAGGGCTCTTGTATTGAGCAGAGAAAAGCATAATGTCTGGAAGGTGAAAAGAGACAAATTCCTATTACAACTAAGGCACAAATATTCAACAGCGAGTATGATTCATCTCAGGAACAAGCTACCAAGGAAAGTGGTGGATTCTCCATCTCTTGATGTCATTTCATGAAGACTAGATGCCTTTCTGGAATGTGTTTACCCCCAAAGTAGCTGTTGTTTCATACAGGAGGCCTGTGATATGCAGGGGGTCAGATTAGATGCTCTAATGGTCTCTTCTGGCCGTAAAGTCGACTAATTTCTGAAAAACCGAGTGTAGCATTGGGAGCAGCGTCTGATGTTTTCCTGTCTAGCCGGCTTGCTGCCTAGAACGAACGCTCCTTGAGTGGGGTGATCCACAGGGAGTAGCTTAAACCTCCAAAGTGCCTGGCCAGGGGCAGGACATTGGCCCAGCAAGGGAGGGGTGTGGCAGTGACATCACAAAGGCCTTTGGCAGGACCTCAGCCTATTGGTCCAAGGTGGTGGGGAGGTGGTGACCTCACAGAGAGATGCTGACATCAGCCAGGCAGGACAGGGGCGAGGGGCCAGGGAAACCTCAGAGACCCCTGTGGCTTTGCTCCAGCAAGTCTCCTTCTCCAGGTCTCTCTCTGAGGACTGAGGGAGTATTCGGGTTCACGGACGTGAGCGCCAGGAGGAACCTCTTTCGAGTTTTCTCCTTCCCTTGTAGTGATTTTACTAGAAAAAAGCCGTCCCTGTTTAGAAGGTAAGAGCCTCCTCGAGGTTTGAAACCTGTTCAGTCTGACCCATCTGGTGAGAGTTGAATTCTAGGCATGGAAAACACGAGCTTAAGAAGGCAGAATTTTATTGCGCACCTGAGATTTTGTCCCTTAGAATCACTGGGGACATTGGGATTTGTCCTTTTTGTTTCACCTTTTCCTCCCTCCCTCCCTCCCTCCTTTCTCTTTGTCTCTTGCTTCTTTTGTCCTTTTTCCTGTTCCCCTCACAACAGCAGGAGAGGGGGGTGTGTGTGTTGCGGGGCAGTGCTCTGCGGCTCCCACTGTGGGAAGTCCACCCAAAACTGTGGGGCTGAAATAGTGCTCGGGCAGTGATCCCCACCCGTGACCTGGGCCATCCTTTGGGCTCTCTGGTGAGAACCCTCCGCCTCCCATCCTCAGTCTCTACCCTGATTGGCTGAGCAGGAGGTTATTGACAGGGAGGAGACTCAGGTCCTTGTTCTCTTTTAAGACCAAGGAAATAAGTCAGAACCAGTTCTATGTTTGATGGATTTTGCTGCTTCTCTGCATTAATGGTCTCTGAGCAGTTCATGATTCTCTCTAACATTGCAGTTCTCCTCAAATACTTGTTGAATAATTCATGTGCACTGTTGTTGGGCTGGAGCTCATCTGAGAGCTCTTTATTCAGGTCATTCAATGTCTGAAATTCAAGATCTGATGGTTAGTTTGAAAATCAGGGCTCTTGAGTCCTTTTCCCAACTCTGCCCCAGCCTGGGCGTGTGACCTAAGAGAAGTCAATTCTCCTTTCTCAGCCTTAGCTTCTCCCTCTTTCAAGTAGGGATAATAATGATCCGCTCCTACCTAGCTCAACACACTCACTCTTCCCCAAGACACACACTGTCTGTCCCCACACACACACAGTCTCCACACTGCAGTTGAAAAGCAGCTGGCAATCTAGTAGGATGCCCAGGGAACAATGAGAGAGAGAAACCTGCATGACTGAAAGTGCAGCCATGGAGACACCACACACCGGCCTTGCCTAGCTGGCAAGAATCAAAGCTCCACAGAAACACCCTGTGACTTCTAACCCAGCTCCCTAAGGCCTCAGCCACAACCACTTAACACAGGGGCCTTTCTACACTCTGGTTCTGTTCTCACTGAAGCGTCATTTCCAATTGTTCACTCAGACCAGCTTCCCCAGCGCACTCACTGCTGTGCAGCTCTGTACATGTGGCCATGGCTGAGCAGCCAGAGTTCCTGCCCATTTCCCTACTGGCTGGAGCATGGCTAGAGTGTGTTTGTGGTTAATGACGTTGCTGTAGATGGTTCGTTTCCTGCCTTGGCAATTCAGACAGTCCCTTTTCCTGACATATCTCCAGCACATCAGTCCCTGGCTGGGTCTCCTGGGCAGTGGAAAACATCCCTTGTTTGGTCCTGCCAAGGGGATCGTGCAGAGCTGAGACGTCCCTTGGCTTGGATCAAAGGGGGAGTTGGATGGAATTTATCACACAACCCTCCCTGCTCCCCAGAGCCCCACGGGGAGAAGCTAGGGAAGGGGGAGTCGTTCCTCACCTGCGCTCCCAGAAGAGCTGCTAGGACTCCTTCCTGCCAGCTACTCACCCCTGGATCCATCCTCAGCTCCTGGGATCTTCCTGCTCCAAAGGCTCCAGAGGCCTGCGGGGGGGGGGGGGGAGGGCGTCACTGCACGGTCTGACACACAAGGGAGGTTTCTGGAATTGAAGGAAGGAGCAGAAAACGGAGAGGAAAGAAACAGAGAGAAAACGCCTCGTCTCTCCCCTCCCCCTCCCAGCAAGAAATGTTACCAAGGACCAGCGTTGGGGGAAATGGTACCCTGGGTAAACCTTGTACTTTGGCCTTTCCCCATCGCCCCTGGACGATCCCCCTCCCCCTTTACCCCCAGTTCCTGCACTCCCGAGCCTTGCACCTCCCCCACCCCTAACTCTGCCCCCTCCTGTGCCCTAACCCCTACGCTGTGTCCCCTTTGCCCTTAACTCCTGCACCCCCTCCTGTGTCCCCAGCCACTGCCCCTCTCCTGCACCCCCTTCACCCCTAACCCCTGCACCCCCTCCTGTGCCACCAGCCACTGCCCCCTCCTGCACCCCCCTTCACCCCAACCCCTGCACCCCCTCCTGTGCCCCAGCCACTGCCTCTCTCCTGCACCCCTTCACCCCTAACCCCTGCGCCTCCTGTGCCCCAGCCACTGCCCCTCTCCTGCACCCCTTCACCCCTAACCCCTGCACCCCCTCCTGTGCCACCAGCCACTGCCCCTCTCCTGTGCCCCCTCCTGCACCACATGGGGACACTGACCTATGTGCATGGAGCAGCTGGCATTGCTGCCCCCTGATCCACCCTGGAACGCTGCTCCTCCGGGCACCTCTAGGGGCTGGGGGGCAATAAGTGACATCATCCGAGCTCCCTGCATCCAGGTCACTTTCCTCAGCCGGGCTGCGTCAGGGGAGGGCAGAGAGCAGCAGCTTCTGATGCTCCCCTCACAGCCCGGCCCAGGTGGGGAAAGTGACCAGGACGCAGGGAGCACATAGTGCTGCTCCTCGCTCCCCCCACCCTCTGTGGGGCCACGGAGGAGCACTGGGGCAGGGGAGAGCAGTGAGCACCTTTGCACGGCCACACGGTGCCCTTTGACCCCCTGGAGCCCTGGGCAGCTGCCGGGGGCCCCACCCCTAAGGCCGGCCGGGCTCCCCAGCACGAACAGCAGAGACACACAGAGACTGGCCACACTCTGTCCAGCCATTGCCATTGCAGGAGAGAAGGTGTCACTGGAATCGAATGCCCTGGCTCAGACAAGAGACACAGGGAGGTTTTGCTGTTCATGGATCCATGCAAAGGAAATTGTGTCTATGTGTGAAAATAGGGAGGGAAATGAAACACCCGCCTGGTGGTGCCCAAGGCGGAAGGGACCCCTATGGGATTAGAGCAGGACACGTTCTCAAGCAGCATGTTTCTCACTCTGCCCATCTGTCAGGTTTGATGATTATCGATGGAAATATTTTGCCATTGGGTCGTGTGTTTACACAGACATTGACATTTACCAACAAACACCTAATTCTCCCAGTCCTGCCTAGCCTGCCGGGGGGGAGTGTAGAAGGACAGAGTCACTCTGCCCATTGCCCATGCCAGGCCTGGGCTCTCCATGCTGCCCACTTCCCACAACGCTGGGATCCTTCCCTGAGCTCCCCCCAGACCTCTGCCCCCCACCCCCACTGCTGGGCTCCCCTCCCCACACTGTCCAACTCCCCTGCTTCCAGGATCCCTCCCCACTGCCCTCCTCCCCGCTGAGCAAAAGCTCGACATTATTCCAGGGCCGCCCACAGGATTCAGGGGGCCTGGGGTAAAGCAATTTCGGGGGCCCCTTCCAGACAAAAAAGTTGCAATACTGTAGAATACTGGATTCCCGTGGACAGCGGCGTAGCCAGGGTCTCACATGAGGGGAAGCAAAATCATAAAAAAAGGCACCACCCAACATATCAAATTACTAATTACATCCGCTCCCTCCCACTTCCTGCCCCCTTCAGAACCCCCACCACCCCCCCACTCCTTGTCCCCTGACTGCCCCCTCCTGGGACCCTGGTCCCTGACTGCCCCCCTAGAACCCTACCTGTCCCCTGACTGCCCCGACCCTTATCCACACCCCTGCCCCCAGACAGACTGCCAGGACTCCCACACCTATCCAACCACTCCCCGCCCCCTGACAGGACCCCCAATATACACCAAGACACACCCCGTAATCCAAAGTGGGGGGGCGGGGCAGGGACCACGCACCGCTCCTGCCATTGAGGGTACCTGGGTAGCTGCTTCTGCCCTAGCACCTGGCTCTAGTGTGTAGCCAGAAGCCCTTGCGAGCAGGCGGAGGGATCCTGCTAGCAAAGGGTGCGTTTGATTTTAGAGTCTGATCCTAACAGACCCAGCAGAGAACACAACAATAGCCCTGCCTCTGCCATCCCAGCACAGGGCCCATAAACAAGAGAGGCAGAGACATGCTCAATACAGTGCATGGGGTGGGGAGGGAGCAGAGACCAGGGACGGGGCATGGAGAAAAACCACAGAGAGGGAGAGAAGGAGAAAGTGAGGAAGGAGGAGAAGCCAGGACTGTGTCTCTGGAGGGAAGGCGCGTTCGGATGCAGCATGTTAATGAGACCCTTGCAAACACAAGGGAAAGAAGCAGGGAAGGGCTTGCAGAGGACAAGCCGGGCTACTCACTCAGTCTCCCCTGTGGGGCCCTGTGGCACTGGGTAGCAGGGACCAGGAAATGAAAATCTCTTAACCACACAGAACTGTTAACTGCTCCCAAATCCTTTTGTGCCACGGCCGCAAGCTTAGAAGAGCTTAAGCTGTGAGCTGCATGGACGGCCTCAAGAAATCTCTCTTGTGCGGAGCCTCAAGCAGGTTTGCATTGTGTGACCCAGATGAAAAGCCCAGCAGAGAAAGTTTGCAACTGTCCCAGCTCTTTCAGCCGCGTTTGGGGCCTTTAAATCACTCAGGCTGCATCTTCCAACTAAAATGCATTAACAATACAGCTCAGGCAAGCGGGCTGGGGGCCGTGCAGCTTCCCGGGCCAGCTGATAGCACTTCCCGCTGACGGCTGCTTTTCTAGGCTTGTGTTTTGCTGTTGGACAGAGGCCCAGACTTCCTCCCATCTAACCCCCCCTGCTCCCTGACTGCCCCAGCCCCCAGAAAGTCCCCCCCCGAACCATCCAACCCTCCCCCTGCTCCCTGACTGCCCCCCAGGACTCCTCTTACCACCCGGCAGCTCGAGCCGCTGGCTGCCTCTGGAGCCAAAGTTAAACACGTGCCAGCACACAGCCCCTCCCCCGCAGCGTGCTGAGACAGTGTGTGTGTGTGTGTGTGTGTGCAAGGGGGGTCTGGCTGCTGGAGGCCCAATGGGAGCAGCTCAATCAGGCCCCGGCGGCCAATCAGCAGTGCCGCACTCTGCATGGGGGGGATGGAGGCGGGGGAGAAATCCAGATCTTTCCACCTTATTCCAAATTCCTACTAAGGTGCCACATTGGAGGAATGTGCTCAGTGGGGGAGCGGCAGCCCCCCCCGGCTCCCCCCAGCGACGCTCCTGCTTGTGGGGGCCCCTGCAAGACCCAGGGCCTGGGGCAAATTGCCCCCCTTGCCCCCGCCTCTGGGCGGCCCTGCTAGCAGCTCTTCTGGGAGCGCAGGGGAGGAATGACTCCCCCTTCTCTAGCTTCTCCCCGTGGGGCTCTGGGGAGCAGGGAGGGTTGTGTGATAAATTCCATCCAACTCCCCCTTTGATCCAAGCCGAGGGGCATCTCAGCCTCCACGATCCCCTTGGCAGGGCCAAACAAGGGATGTTTTCCACTGCCCAGGAGACCCAGCCAGGGACTCAAGGCCGCCCCAGACTTTCCCTTTCTTCCTTCTGGGAAATCAAGTTCTACAAGGAGCTAAAGAAGCCTCAACCCCGCATCTGAATTAATGTCAATTTCTCACTGCCCAACACAAACAAATGTCATTTCAATCCCAGGTGAGTCCACTTCAGTCATTCCTCAGCCCGATTCCTTCACCCTCCTGCCTTAGCTTAGGGCATTGCGCCACCCTGTGGCCGTTTCATTTCCCTCCCTATTTTCACACAGAGACACAATTTCCTTTGCATGGATCCATGAACAGCAAAACCTCCCTGTGTCTCTTGTCTGAGCCAGGGCATTCAATTGTATTGACACCTTCTCTCCTGCAATGGCAATGGTCAGACAGAGGGGACATGGCCACCTTCAGCCCTGGCAGTGAGATATTCACTTTCCTCTTTCTTCATGCTGATGTTGTTCCATAAAATATGAACCATGGAATAAAAAGCTGAGTTTACTCCAGGGTGAGGAAAGAAAGGAGCCACTAACTCCCCGAAAAATCTCAGTGCCCCAGAGAAAAGCTGCCCCTGTTATTGGATCTAATGATGTGCTGGAGATATGTTGGGAAAAGGGACTGTCTGAATTGCCAAGGCAGGAAATGAACAATCTACAGCAACATCATTAACCACAGACACACTCTAGCCATGCTCCAGCCAGTGGGGAAATGGGCAGGAATTCATAACGTCAACTATAAAAATGATACACATCTAGAAATAGCATAATTATAATCAGCCAATCAGAATCTCTCCATAGACCCCTTACGCGACAACCTTTCTACAATATTGGCTGAAAATAGAACAGCGGTCGCAACGGTGATCTATACGGTTACAGATTATGTCAATAACATTACAGGAGGTGACACGGCATCAGTGAGACTGATATTGGAATACTGCCTTCAGTTTTGGTGTCCTCGTTTGATAAAGATGTTGTGAAATTGGAGCTGGGGCAGCAAAGAGCCACCAAAGGTTCTGAGGGCTGGAGAAAAATGCCTTCTAGGGAGCTATTGAAAGAGCTCAACCTGTTTAGCTGATCAAGAGAAGATTGAAAGGTGACTTCATTGAAGTGTTGAAGTGCCTTCAGAGAGAGAAAAAATTGGGTATTAAAAGGCTCTTGAATCGAGCAGAGAAAGGCATAACAAGACCCAATAGCTGGAAGGTGAAAAGAGAGAAATTCATATTACAACTAAGGCACAAATATTCAACAGCGAGGATGATTCACCACAGGAACAAGCTACCAAGGAAAGTGATGGATTCTCCATCTCTTGATGTCATTTAATGAAGACAAGATGCCTTTCTGGAATGAGTTTGCCCCAAAAGTAGCTCTTGTGTCATACAGGAGGCCTGTGATATGCAGGGGGTCAGATTAGATGCTCTAATGGTCTCTTCTGGCCATAAAGTCGACTAATTTCTGAAAAACTGAGTGTAGCATTGGGAGCAGCGTCTGATGTTTCCCTGTCTAGCCGGCTTGCTGCCTAGAACGAACGCTCCTTGAGTGGGGTGATCCACAGGGAGTAGCTCAAACCTGCAAAGTGCCTGGCCAGGGGCAGGACATTAGCCCAGCAAGGGAGGGGTGTGGCAGTGACATCACAAAGGCCTTTTGCAGGACCTCAGACTATTGGTCCAAGGTGGTGGGGAGGTGGTGACCTCACAGAGAGATGCTGACATCAGCCAGGCAGGACAGGGGCGAGGGGCCAGGGAAACCTCAGAGACCCCTGGGGTCTTTTTCTTATCTAGGATCCTATTACCCTGTCCTGATTTTCCACACTCGCTGTCTGGTCACCCTCGGGTGTGCACATGTGGGGTCCCAGCTGCTCCCTGCCCCCCTCATTGAAGCAGGTGTGCAGGGTTACTGCCCTGGGAACTGCAGGGCACCAGCAGGCATGGGACTGGCTGGAGGCAGGGCAGGGGCTGACTGGAGGTAAGGTCTGGCTGCAGGCAGGGCAAGGGGTGCGGGGCTGGCTGGAGACAGGGGTGTGTGGGGCTGGCTGGCTGAAGGCAGGGCAAGGGGTGCGGGGCTGGCTGGAGACAGGGGTGTGTGGGGCAGACTGGCTGGCTTCAGGCAGGGGGGTGCAGCAGAAGTTGGCTGGAGACAGGGCAGGGTGTGCACGGCTGGGGGTGTGTGGGGGCTGGCTGGCTTTGGGCGGGGCCACAGGGGGGTGCGGCAGGAGCTAGCTGGAGACAGGGCAGGGGGTGTGGCAGGGGCTGGCTGTGAGCAGGGCAGGGGGCGTGGGGCTGGCTGCAGGCAGGGGCTGGCTGCGGGCAGGGCAGGGTTGCAGAGCTGGCTGCAGGCAGGGCACGGGGTGCGGGGCTGGCTGGAGGCAGGGCAGGGGGGTGCAGCAGGGGTTGACTGGAGCCGGGGCATGCGGGGCTGGCTGGAGACAAGGGCTGGCTGCGGGCAAGGCAGGGGGTGTGGGGCTGGCTGCAGGCAGGGGCTGGCTGCAGGCAGGGCACGGGGTGCGGGGCTGGCTGGAGGCAGGGCAGGGGGTGTGGCAGGGGCTGGCTGCAGGCAAGGCAGGGGGTGCGGGGCTGGCTGGAGACGGGCTGGCTGCGGGCAGGGCAGGGAGTGCGGGGCTGGCTGCAGACAGGGGCTGGCTGCGGGCAGGGCAGGGGGTGCGGGCAGGGCATGGGGTGCAGGGCTGGCTGGAGACAGGGGCTGGCTGCAGGGAGGGCAGGGGGTGGAGGTCACGCAGAAAATGTCCTGAGAGGTATTTTAAGGTGAAGATAACGCCATGGTTACCAGGTGACTGGCACATCCTGGGTTAAAGAAAGGAAGGGACCTGGAGTTAATAGTCTGAAGTATTTGTGTTACCAACCCTGTCACTGTCTGACCCCCCTTCAGTGTGGAGCAGGTGTGTACGTTGCTGTGTGGAACGCACAGACTCCTGCAGAGCAGGGGCAGTTGTTTCCATGGCAGAGAGCCTGGCACTTAGGAGACTTTCCTGACTTGCTGTTTTGAAGCAATTCAGTAAAATAACGGTGGAGCTACAATGTCTGGTCCAAAATTTCAGCCCCCCTCCGGTGCAAAAACGCTATTTTAGGATCTAAACAGGAGGCTTCCAGCGCTAGGACACCTGACCAGAGAGCTCAGTGGGGGCATAACAGCTGCTGACGCTGATGGTACGTCCAGACTACCAGCCGGATCAACGGGTAGCAATCGACTTCCTGGAGTTCGATATATCACGTCTCATCTAGACGTGATATATCGAACCCCGAACGTGCTCCCGTCGACTCCGGAACTCCACCGGCGCAAGTGGCCGTAGCGGAGTCGACGGGGGAGCCGTGGACGTCGATCCCGCGCCGTGAGGACGGGTAAGTAATTCGAGCTAAGGTACTTCAACTTCAGCTACGCTATTCACGTAGCTGAAGTTGCGTACCTTAGATCGAGCCCCCCCCACCCCTAGTGTAGACCAGGCCTCAGGGTCCTGGGCTAAATCCATTTGCAGGTGGAGGCGTTTCGATTTATTTGATCGATAATGAGGAAGGCAAAGATTTAATCCCTGGTATTTTTAGTAAATGTCATGGACAGATCACGGGCAAAAAACAAAAGCTCATTGCCCATGACCCGGCCATGACTTACACCATAAATACCCCTCATTGAATCTTGGGGAGGGAGGCCCAGGGGGTCCGTGGCACCAGCTGTGGGCGCAGGGAGTCCAGGGGGCCCGTGGCACCATGTACTGGGGGAGAAGCCCCGGGGACCAACGGCCACTCCAGATGCTGCCAGGTCAGGGGAGCCCCAGAGGCCAGCCCTGCTCCGGCCACCTCGGGACAGGTGCCTGGAGCCACTGAGCTGTGGCTGCGCCTGCCACCCTTGGAACCACTGCTCAAGCTGTCCCCAGGCGAGCTGCTGGGGCAGCCACGGAGTCAGCCACAGTGGCCACTGCAGAAGTCACAGAATCTATGACTTTTGCAGCCTCCGTGACACAGAGGGATCCCTAATAAAGAGACAAACCCCTCCCTGCTGTGACTGCAGTTCCTGGAAGGAAAGAGAAGAACAGAAAGTGAAGAGAGAAGGAAAGAGAGAGACTCCCTGTCACCTCTCTCCCCTGCTCCCTCCCCCTTGTATTCTGTAACCCCATCTCACTGGGTTCCCTGTGCTGGTGCCATGGGGGTGACACTAGAGTTCTGGGGATTAAGGGGGAGGGGAAGGGGGCTCTTCACTTCTCAGCATTTCACACAAATTTGTCTTTGGGCTGAAGTTTCTCCTGTGGGGCCTCTCAGTCAGAGCTGTACCCCACCCCCACCCCCAGTGGGGGTGTGTGTAAATTGCAGAGCAGGCAGAGAAGTCGCCCATAAAGGTTCATATTGTTCTGGTGACTGGTTCTGACCTGGGTCCCACGTTCTCTGACACAGGATCATGTGCAGAACATGGGAGCTCTGGCTTTTCCTAAATGCTGTAGACTGTGAGTTCCTGGAAAGGGCAGGGGAGAGGGAGCAAGAGGAGAAAGGCAGAGACATTGGAGATGAGGAATTGGGGGGAGAAGAAGGAGTGAACAGAGAGACAATAAATGATTGAAGCAGAACAGGTGTCCCAACACCATCTTGCTCATCACAGGTGTTCAGAGAGACAGGTAGTTGCGGGTTTTCCAGTGTCAAGTCTGAACTTTGATTCTAACAATGTGCGTTGAAATATCAAGGGGATCTCCACATACCTGAGCTCTTCCCCCCTCCCCTTTTTTGTATTAATTTTAATTTTGATGTGTTTGGCTTAACCGTGATCTTCCCTTTCCCCACCTGTATTGCAACTTGGGGTTTATGTTTATTTTGCCTCCTTTTTGTTCATGTCATTATAATTGTAACAGCAAAGGAACCTGCAGGAGCAAAAACTGACTCAAAACTTCATTTCCCCATCATGCCGGAACATCCTACAAACAGCTCACAGAGCTGGAATCATAACACGCAAGGCCACAGGATGGGAGATGCAGGTTTCCGTCTTTCTCAGATGACACATTCCAGCCCCTTGTGTGCCTCCATCCTGTATGACCTGCTGGACTTTGACACATTTATTGTTTCATTCTATAGATAATGTGATTGTAACACAATGTGACTGAAATGACACCACTTCCAGATGAGGAAACAACAGAAGAGAAAAGCCATTATTGCATTGGCTGGGAATCAAACCCAGATCAAGTGCTTGGAAGGCACCTATGCACACCACTATACCACCAATGCATCTGGCACGAGTAGCTTTCCTGCAGCCTGTGTGTGCTGGCAGAGGGAGTGACACATGACCACAGAGTTAGTGAGCAGGGTGGATGGGCTGGAAACTGCCTGACAACTGGGAGCAGAGTTACCATCCCAGAGTGACTGAAAGGGAGCAAAGGTGAAAACAGATCTCATTGGGAGCTGGCCCCACACCCGCCCCGCCCCTAGGAGAGGGGAACTGAAGCTCAACTTCAATCACAGAAAACTCTTCCCTGAGAAGGAAGGGGACAGCTTGTTTTAAAGTCCAGGTTTGTGTTTGTTCCTGCTACATACGGAGGGGCTGGGTAGTGCTGATTCCAGCCCCCAGACTCTGGGAGGATAAGGAACAAATTCAGGCTGCCAGTGAACTTCAGGAGGGAGATGATCTTTTGATAGTGATGGACGCCTCGTCCTAAAGGCCTTTGTCTGCCCCCTTCCAGTGACTGTTTGGCACAGGAATGCAGCCCCCACTCCTGGGTCTCTCCTGGGGAAATGATGTTTCTGTGCAAAACACCAAAGCTTTTAACAGAAAGGAAGAAAAGGAAATAGCCACACGATGGGACTAGGACATAAGGAATGAAACACAAGATTCTTCTCCCCTGTGCATTGACTTTTAACCTTGTTTGTGGTGGTGGTGTATCCATGTTGGTCCCAGGGGTCCTCTGGGGCACCGGGCATTGGCCACTTTTTTGGAGAGTGGGCTAGATTAACTCGTCTGATTCAGTGTGGCTGTGCTTATGTTCTAACTGGTGGTTATGGAAGAGACGAGCTTCCAGGCTACACAGAACTGAAGAAGGGTGCTGGGTTAGCTCCACAGCTTGTCTCTTTCACCAACAGAAGTTGGTCCTCTGCAAGCTCTTACCCTCACCCGCCTTGTCTCTCTTGGACTCTGAAAAGTGCTTTCTCCCCACTCCCCTTGGAGAGAAGTTAAGTTTCCCAAAGGGAAGACTTATCAGGCTGAAGCAATTGTATTGATTGTGACACTAGAATTGAAGATTTAATATTATAAATAAATGAGTCTAAATCTGAGGTTCTGGTTTTCACATTGGATTTTCTAACTCCGTTCCCAGTTCTCTTCTAGAAAGGCCTCCAGGCTGCCTGCCCAGCCCAGCAAAAGTGGCAAGGAGAAAGCCCACACTGCTGCTCTTTCAGGTAGTTGAAGGCTGCTATCAAACCCCCCTCACTCAGTCAGTCACCAGTCTGTGGCAGTGCATGGGATTCTTCCATCCTAAGTGCAGGACTCTGCACTTCTCCTTGTTGAACCTCCTCAGATTTCTTTGGGCCCAATCCTCCAATTTGTCTAGGTCGCTCTGGACCCAAAGCCTGTCCTCCAGCACTTGGGATTCTTTACATGCTTTCACAAGGCTGGTCTACACTGGGGGGGGGGGAATCAATCTAAGATACACAACTTCAGCTATGTGAATAGCATAGCTGAAGTCGAAGTATCTTAGATCGATTTACCTCTCGCTCTCACGGCGTGGGATTGACATCTGCGGCTCCCTTCGTCAACTCCGCTACCGCTGTTCGCACTGGTGGAGTTCCGGTGTCAACGGGAGCACTTTCGGGGATCGATATATCACATCTAGATGAGATGCGATATATCGATCCCCGAGAAATCGATCGTTACCCGCCGATACGGCGGGTAGTCTAGACGTACCCACAGAGCGAAAAGCACATGTTCCATGATTTCATAGGGCACAGTTTTGTGCTATCGGGAGCTTTCCCTGTGTGAATTTGACAGGTGGATCAACATAGAGACACATTGTGACCCTTCTCAGGGTGCTGAGGGCTGTGAGTCTCCTTGTTGCCACCTGCCACAAGGAAGAGGGAGTTTTCCATTTGGATGTTAGTGACCAAACTCACCAGCCTGCTGGAACTCAAGCACCCTCCTCTGAGCTACAGCAGCCACCCTAACCCTGAGTTCCTTCAACGTGTCCTCCTCTGGGGTCCAGCCCGGATCACCAGATACTCGGTGAAATCCCAGATCCTCTCTTCCCCAAGTATTCCAGGTTACTAGTTTTACTGTGGACCATTGCTACTGTATCTCACACAGCACCTGAGTACAGTTATTGAACAAGCAAAAAATGTATTTCACAACAGATAGAGATTTAAACAAACGTGAGTGATGGAAACCAACTGTTACCACTAAACAAAGGCAGAAAGTGATAGTATAGAAAGGCCAGCACAAAAAACAGAGAGAGGAACAATAAGATACTAAAAGGACAATGATTGGAACTCTCCATTTCTCTCAGTCTTTGGACTGATGGGTAGTAGAGCTGTAGCAACAGTTGAGGAACCAGGGTAAATTAAATCTAATTAACTTTTCAAGATTAGCCATCATTTCCTGTACGACTAACAAAACACAAAAACAAGACAACTTTCAGTTTTCCAAAATAATTCACATTATCACACAGTCTCTTACTCTTTAACCAATAACTTCACCTATAATTTCATTTTAATTGGTAACAATAACATATTCAAAGATCACAAATTCTTGTCATATATGTTAGTTTGCTTTTAATCCCCATTGCCAACAACTGAACCCTGGTTCTTGTTGTGGTTTGTCCCAACATAGGTCCCAACCACTTCTGTGAGTGCATATATCTCAGGATCTTCTGCCATGTGTGTTGGTAGAAGGGGTCTTCTATGTCGGAATGTTTGCATCGTGGAGAAAAATACCTCTCTTTTCACACTTTTTAATCTTTCAAAGTAGGAGGAGGTAGAGAAGTAATGTAAATGCATAAAACACAAGAGAAAACTAAGGTCTGGTTTAGACTAAAGACATTTATCGGGATAACTATATTGCTTAGGGGTTTGAAAAATCCACACAGCTGAGCAACGTAGTTACACAGCCCTAGCCCCCTGTGTAGATAGTGCTACATGAGCGGGAGAGTTTCTCCTGCCAACATAGCCACCGCCGCTTGCGGGGGCTGGACTAATCAAGTCTGATGAGAGAAATCTCTCTCATTGGCTTAGAGCATCTGTTATAGCAGTGCTAGAGCAGCGCAGCTACATTGGTGCAGCTGTGCCAACATCAGCTTAATTGTGTAGCCACAGCGTCAGACACAAAACCATAGAATCAGGACTCAACATGCGTGTCTCTGGAAGTCTAAAATTGGAGCCTGACAAATTCGTTGCCTCATTGGTTACCATCATTTCTACAGCCTGAAAGTCCTTGTTACCCAACCAGGCAGCCAGTTTGAGATCCACAGGGAAGGACTGTCCTATGAATCACTCTCTCTTTGCATCCAAACAGTGAAGGATGACTGTTCTCAATCTAACCCTGGCATACTTTGGAAGTGTAATCAGTGACACTGAACTAGGAAGTGGAGTTGTACAAACCATTTTCCTTGGGTCACCATTGCTTCCTTTACTGGGGTGGAAACCAAGAACTGGGTGTGGACTCTTGGATGGGGTAAATCCTTGGTCTTGGATGGGGTAAATTTACACTTCTCTGAAGTAGAATCCTTTACAAAACCACTTAAAATCTCAGCAGTATGAATGAGGAATGGCTTCCTGAAACATGCCCAGCTTTTCTTTAATTCGGTGGCACAGGTCCAGGGAAGGGACTGGATGCAGGCCTGGATCAGAATCTTCATTAGTTACCAAAGCTGGAGATTCTATTAAAAAATGGCTATTTTTCTGACTATATTACATTTTCAACACTGGTTTCATTTTATACACATCTTTAGCACCTACAAAGGATAAATTTGACAAAAACTCCACTTCTATTTCCTCAACATCTGTGTCATGAGGGGCTGCATTTCCCATAGCATAGGATTAGCTAGGAGAGATCTTCTGTAGGGCCTAGGTTACAAATGCTTTGAGAACCAAACACACGGGCATTTTGCCTAGTTCAAAACCACTTACTATGGAATTCTCTTCCCAGATCATCGGAGAGAATATTGCCTTAAACAACTGAAATACACTGTGATCAGATGCACTTCCTTCAGTTAGTGGGGGTTCTGCTGTTGTTCACCATTTCTGAGTGGAGATTTTAAATCACTGCTATTTCTTTGTGAGCCTGTCCAGTAAATTAGAGAGTTCTCTCCTGTTGATAGAACTGCACTTCAGCTTTCTCCATGTCATCATGGAGAGATGGGGAAAAAGCAAAGCTGAAATCATAAATGAGGACTTTAGCAAAGGGTCATTGTCTTAAATTCTTCAATAAATCTGAGCTACATCCTACCAAACTGAACTAATATCCAATTGGGTGATCAAACAGCCTTCAGGAAAGATAGAAACCCACATCACAGAGAGACAATACATGACAAAGAAAGTGTCAAGTGAAATTCAAGAGCAGGTTACATCTGATTATTCAGTATCGGGACAAGAGATTCTCCCATCACATTCTCCTCTGATCCATTCAAAACTGCTTCCCTCATCCCTGTCTCAATAGTCAGTTATGTTATTTACAACATTTTTAGTATCCTAGGATCCCCATAATGAGGGGAAAACAGCCACCTTGCCAAAGTGGCTTTACAATAGATGGAACCTGGGATTTAAACTCCAATAACACTGTATTTGGGATCCATTTGAATTCCCCTCCCAGGTCTTTGACACTTTCATCTCCAGTCATAGCGACTCTGATATAGGATTAAAGAAGTCAAAACATCATCTGCAAGCACAGACAATGGAGAATGCTTCATCACATGACACTTATGAAGTGGATGGATAGAATGTGATGAAGATACCTTTTGCCTGAGCCAGGCAGAGTTTAACAGTTCTGCAGTGATGGGGAAGGAAGGAATCTCTGACTCACCCCATCTCCTTCCAGTGTCACAGAAGCTGAAATTATACTTTTTTCCTGCCCCTGCTCCTCTTCATTTACATATAATTTGAAAAATTCCCAACATAACTGCTCTTCAGCACAACCCAGAGCAACATGAGAACAACTGGCAAGGATACAATCTGGATCACTGGTGACTCTAACAATAACTTTGCAATAGGAGGAATGGTATAAACGTGATGCTCCCTGGTTCCTCATAGGAAGGGCACACTCCAATTACTTGTGGGACAATAGAAAGGACAAATAGGTCCATCTCAAAAGAAGGTGAACTGCAAAAGGCAAAAATGGGCCACTCATCTGGACAAGCTGAGGGATAATGGTTCTGCACACAGTTCAAAGAGTTTTAAAAGTTACTATGTGGGAATCAGGAAAAGTATTAAAGAAAAGAAAGTCTTGATAGCCCTAGAGATTTTTACAATGTTTATCTCCTTTGCAGATTCTCTGATGGCTAACATGGGTTGAGCTGCGATTGAAGGTTTTCCCACACTCACAGCATTTATAGGTCCTGTCCCCTGTGTGGATTCTCTGATGTTGAGAAAGGTGTGAGCTGCTAGTGAAGCATTTCCCACACTCACGGCATTCATAGAGCCTCTCTCTTCTGTGGATTGTTTGATGCCTAATAAGGTGCGAACTGCGATTGAAGGTTTTCCCACACTCACAGCATTCATAGGGCCTGTCCCCTGTGTGGATTCTCTGATGTAAAGAAAGGGCTGAGCTGTGAGAGAAGGTTTTCCTACACTCACGGCATTCATAGGTCCTGTCCCCTGTGTGTATTCTCTGATGTTTAGAAAGGTGTGAGCTGCTAGTGAAGCTTTTCCCACACTCACTGCATTCATAAGGCCTCTCCCCTGTGTGGATTCTCTGATGTACAGAAAGGGATGAGCTGTGAGAGAAGGTTTTCCTACACTCACGGCATTCATAGGGCCTGTCCCCTGTGTGGATTCTCTGATGTTGAGAAAGGTTTGAGCTGCTAGTGAAGTTTTTCCCACACTCACGGCATTCAAAGGGCCTCTCTCCTCTGTGGATTGTTTGATGCCTAATAAGGTGCGAACTGCGATTGAAGGTTTTCCCACACGCACTGCATTCATAGGGCCTGTCCCCTGTGTGGATTCTCTGATGTACAGAAAGGGCTGAGCTGTGAGAGAAGGTTTTTCCACACTCACTGCATGTATTTTTTCTCTTTCGCCTGAGAATATCCTGCTGTGTTGTGGTTTCCATGAGGACCTTCTGAGTTCCCCAACAGGAAATAAATTTATCCACTTTCTTCCCTGGCTGGTTTCCTTGATCTGTTTTTGGTCTGTGCTGAATCTCCCAGGATTTTCCCTGCTCATGACTCCTGGACACATTCCTTTTCGATCTTTGAGATAATGCTCTGTTTTTACCCACTGGCTCAACATTATCAGGCTGAGAATTCTGCTCCTCTTTCTCACATGCCATTGCATCACCTGCTGTGACAGAGACAGAAACCTCAAACAGGGATGGAAAGGGGAAGACCAAACAGAAACAAGTGCTGAGGACAGGTCAAATAAAAATCAGGAGCTGAACTCCCCCAAACTCTTCCACCAGATAGGAGAGAGGAGGGGGATGAATTCAGCCTTCACATCCCATCCAAATACGCAGGGGGAAGGAAGGAAGCCACTGCCTGGTGTCTGCTAGGATCTGTAGGAATCCATGAACTATATTTACCCTGAGGATACGACCCCTGCTAGGGATAATAATGAACTGAGAGACCTCCCCAAGGGCTTTGTTGGGCATTCCAGGTGTTTCCTTCAGGCACTTACAGATTCTGAGGTGATTTAATGTTTCCTCACCTGTGCAGGGAGATCTCAGAATCTCTCTTTCCTCTGAACCCTGGAGGTCTGGGACCCATGGCTCTTCCCCTTGTTCCAGCTGGGAGATCGCATCACGCTGGAAAACTAGAAAGCCTGCTCAGATGAAAGAAAACAAAGGACTTCAGTTGATTTCATAAGACTTGGTCATAAAAAAACATTCTATTCATTTAACTTCAGTGCTTAGTGTGACTTGGTGGGCCAGGGGCAGTTCTCACTGAAAATGCCAAAAAGTTAGGGCAGGCTGAAAAAGGGAGAGCAGATGCTCCCAAAACTGCTGGTTAACACTGAAGTTAAACTCACTGACCAGTCACAAACACGGGTTATCGAGAAGCTGAAAAAAGAAATCACACGGCCCCCTTTATTGCATCCCAGTTCTCTGGCTCCTAATCAGCAGCTAGGTCCAGTACAGTGAGAGGTTATTTAAAAACTCTGCTCACATAAACAAAGTGTTCCTCTGACCCCAAAGGGTCACAGCCACATCACCAGGTCACTATAGGTTTGGATATTACCCAAAATTCCATCCTTCCAGACAATCCTTTAGCATCTAAACTAAAGGTTTAAATGAAAGACAGAAAGAAGTTAAATGGGAAAGCAGTCAGATACATTCCAAAATGGATATATCAGGTTCTTAGCAGTATTGGTGAGTTGCTGGCTTGAAAGTCCGTCTGGAACACATCCACAGCTTAGATGGGTCATTCAGTCCTTTGTTCCAGGGTTCAGTTTGTAGAGAAGGTGCTCCAGAGGTAGGAAGGGGGATTGAAGACAGAATGGAGATGATGCAGCTGCCCTTTACATTCCTTTTGCCATGTGGCCTGTACTTCCTGAGTCCCAAACACAAGCTTCACAGCACGTGGCATGGAAAAGCCTTGAAGTTCTCATTACACAGGCATACCCCGGCATGTCTTGCTGACTCAATAGGTGTATCCCCTTGGTCCTTTCCATGGGCTCATTGTACAGCTGATGAACCTCAATGGGCCATCAAACAGGCTAGGCAGTGTTGATGCTAATATGTCTGGGGGTGTCACCCAGAAACACTGCACAAGTCTGGAAATACAGATATACCCTACATATCTATAACTCACAATACAAAGGTGATACAAACATAGAAACAAAATTATCATACGTGGAAAATCATAACATTTTCACTGACATCTGGCATGGCATATCTAGCATGATTCATTGCAATTTTATCAGATTATATTATTATTTTTATTATTAATACCAAAGTGTCTCACAATTCCATACAGTGTCACACTTGGTAAACCAGTGAATTTCCAGGACTAGTTCCCCAGGTCCTTGAAGATGCCGAACACTGTGCTTATGAGGGATTGAAATACCCACATATCTGCTGGGAACACACACTCAGACAGTGTGTCAGTCTACACCCCTATGTTCACTCTTCTAGAAAATTATGATCAATTTTGTACACAGTATGGCTTGTGAGGTATCATTTGAAAATGCATAATCTACTGAATATTATCCTCCTGTTAAAATGTGTAGTAACACTGTATGTAAAGTTATGAGATTTTACTGTATGATATTACTGAAAAAGTTACAATTCTGGGGAACACCCACAGAGCAGTTCCTCAGAGACAGCAAGGCAAACAGCTGGTCAAACAGCCATTCTCCTGCAGGGGGAAGGTGGGAAGAAGACATTTACATTCCATCACAGAGACCTCTTGAAGCTGTTGTGGAAAACGACCACACGATTGATTTTGAATCAGCTCAGCCTGAGGCTCTTTTCTTGGTTAAAAGTGCGCAGGGGGCAACAGCTATTGGAATTCTGTCCCCCTGAGCTAAAAATCACACAAGCCTTTTAAAGCTTAAAACCCCAAACAATGACACATACGTTGCACTTTAATTTCCTTATTTGGAATATATTGCAAAATATGATGCAGGTCAAAAGCAAGCTGAACAATCAGTTTCCCATATTCGGCCTTTCCTGTTATCGTTATCACACCTGGTGATATGGGAACAAGACTCTGCATGTCTCAAGAAATGTCACTACCAACCTAGGCCATTTTCACATGCTGGGGTGCAAACCAGAGCAGTGAGGTGTTGTGTCATCTGTAATCCTGGGTGAGATTCAGTGTTCTGCTGCTGGAGATCCCCTGTATGGATACTCCCAGCCAGCATTCAAGGACGCACCGAGAGGTTCAGAGACAGAGAGAGTGTCCTGGGGAAGCTGGGAACAGGAAGCATGGGCCGGTGGGGTTCAGTGGAGAAAGGGAACAGGAAGGGCAGGGATATCACTGAATGCAGGATCTCAGCAGTACTAGATGTCAGGATAGCACATAGTGCAGCCCATTGGAAAAAATAATCCCAACTATACATACAGAATGATGGGGTCTAAATTAGCTGTTTCCACTCAAGAGATGGATCTTGGAGTCACTGTGGATAGTTCTCTGAAAACATCCACTCAATGTGCAGCAGCAGTGAAAAAAAGCGAAGAATGTTGGAAATAATTAAGAAAGGGATAGATACGACAGAAAATATCATATATCATATTTGTAAAAACAGCAAATGAATCCATGATACACCCACATCTTGAATACTGCATGCAGATGTTGTCGCCCCATCTCAAAAAAAGATATATTGGAATTGGAAAAAGTTCAGAAAAGGGCAACAAAAATGATTAGGGGTATGGAACAGTTATGCCAGACCTAACCCCCAGTTTCACTTGAGCAAACAGGAGCTATTTGACACTGTGCGATATGGCTCCTGTGCTCTGTTCCCAAAGTGTTCTGCAGCAGGGGAGGGTTTGTGGCAGTGTGTGTGTGTCACTGGCATATTGAGGTGATGCAGAAACAGGACAGAGTAGAGGTGGCATTGTGGGGCTGGTGTGAACTTTATCTCTTCATTTCCCCTTCCAAGAACCGAGGGGACAGGAACCCTTACCCAGTGAGGTCACAGTCTCATAGTTCTCCTTCATGACATCCCAGTAGAGGGCTCTCTGAGTGGGGTCCAGCAGAGCCCACTCTTCTCTGGTGAAATGCACAGCCACCTCCTCGAAGGTCACCGGCCCCTGAAAGAGCAAGAGTCCAACACTCAGGATCTCTTTCCCCACTCACAGCCCCACTATTTGTGGCAGAGAGGAGCCAATCAAATGGAAGCTCTGGGTGGATCGCAGTCAACAAAGTCCCACCCCCACCCCGCTCAGCGTATCCAGCAAATACCAGGGTGAGGGGACGAAGAGAGAGCCCCTTGTCTCTCCCAGCAGATCCATCACACACCTACTGGCCACCGACTGATACAGGAGATGGAGCCCCTAGCAGGGTCCAGGAAGAGCTCCCTGGTAGGAAGCCCAATAACCTCCTCCTTGTTAGGAGCGGAATATGAAGGGAGAGGCAGCTCCAATAAGCCTGACTCATGGGTGCCCCCTTCATATCTCACAGCAGCCGCTGGTTAGTGAGGTCAGGCTCCAGCACTGGGACTCTGGTCAGTTTAACTAGCTCCATGTAGGTGGGCTATTTTCTTTCTTCACAAATTAGGGCATTTCCACCTCCCAACCTCCTGGGTCTGTTCCTAGAATCTAGGCCACTTATTAAATAACTCCCAGCAGGTTTGCCACACCCTGGCCTCCTCCTTTCCCCACGCTGTGAATTTTCTGCCCCGCTCCAACCTCCAAACCAGACTGTGCAAACCTTCCCATCTCCGGTGTATTTGCTGTCCCTCTCCTCCAGCAGGAACCCACCAGCAATCCCCCGATAATCTCTACCTGAACTGACTCCACTGAAGCCATTTCTTTTCCCTGTCCCACGTCAGGCTGGGATGACCTGGAGCAAAACATGGACGCCATTCTGCAGCCTGTCTGGGGGAGAAGGGCAGTTGTGGGCATTTCAGAACAGGTTTTAGTTAATTTCACATCAGAATTCCCCCAGGCCCTTTCCCTGCAGACAGACACCCTAGATCCTGCCATGCTGGGAAATGCTAAATCTGTTTATTACAATGTAGACCTGGCCCCTCCTGCCAGCTAAGCCCAGACACATTTTTAACCTCCCTTCTCCCTCTCCTCACCCCGTAACAAAGTCTCTGAACACAAGGCTAGAAAAGAGCAGAACCAAAGGAGTCACTGTGGGGGATTCCCTCGGACACTGACCCCACAGCAGCTACACCCCAGCAGGGGGAATATGGAGTCAGGAACTGGCTTTTCCTCTCTCTGATCCTTTGCTTGTTCACTGGAAAGTGGTTCTGCCCAGGGATGCAGCAATACATGTGTCTGGGTGGACTAGAGAGCTAGAAATCTCTCCCCCAACTCATTTCTCCCACTGCCCCTTTCAGTCTCTCCTTCCCCTGTCCTCTCTCCCTGCCCCTCTGGCTGGGA
Organism: Mauremys reevesii; assembly: GCF_016161935.1. NCBI lineage: Eukaryota > Metazoa > Chordata > Testudines > Geoemydidae > Mauremys > Mauremys reevesii. Next base: position 40,996,040 of record NC_052636.1, read on the forward strand.
CAGTCCCATTCCTGAGGGCTTTGCTCTCCCAAGGCTGGATTTTCTCCTGGCAATTGCTACAGGGAGGAGAAATGAGGAGGGGCTGTTTGTGCAGAGTCACTTTCTTGCCAGTCCCCAGGACTTTCCCTGAGGTCTTTTAGTTACCTGGAGACTCTGGCTCAGAATTTAGTATTAACAGGGCCCAGGGCTGCCCTAGGGGGCTAGGACCAGCTGGAGAAAGTCATCCCCTGGGCCGGGCAGAGAAGCAGCTTTAATTCAGGTCACTTCCCAGCACAGAACCCCACTGGGGGAGCAGCAGCTGCTAAGCCTGATTTCCCAGATCACAATGGAGGCTGCAGCATCTGACCCAGGAAGCTGGACCCCAGTATCCTGAGCAGAGAGGGACAGAGCGTTTGAGCAGCTTCCCTCCTTTAGCTCTCTGGGGAGAGCAGCTAATGAGAGCCCCTCCTCACAGGGAGAATTGCTGATCTCATTTGCCCCACTGTCGATCCGGAGTCACTCCTTGTCTTTCCATATAGTGACTCTGGATTAACAATGGTCTCAATGAAATCAGAGCTCAGAAAGAATGAGTCCAGAATGCTGTGGAAGGGACCATTGTGCGGCAGTGCTGACCCCCTTCCCACCTCCCTCACCCCCCAGATCCAGGACAAGGAGTGGACAATCTAGGAGAATGGAACTGGAACTCCCACCTCTTGCATCCGACGAAGTGGGTATTCACCCACGAAAGCTCATGCTACAAAATGTCTGTTAGTCTATAAGGTGCCACAGGATTCTTTGCTGCTTTTACAGAACCAGACTAACACGGCTACCCCTCTGATGAGTGTTTGATAAGTGGCTAGAAAGTTATCACAGTGACTGGACCTAGCCGGGGAATGTCGGGCAGTGCTTGGAGCCAGTATTCTGGCATAAGCTAATCACGGAGAAGAAGATGGGTCAGGAGCAGCCCCCAGAGCCCCAGCCAACCCCCCCCCCAGATATTCCCTGGGACCCAGCCCCCAGAGTCCCTGGCCAGGGACCTCAGATACCCCTCAGACCCCCACCGGCCAGAGAACCCCCAACAGACCATCACTGCCAGGTTGGGAATCCCAAAGGGTTCCCCCCACCAAGAGACCCCAACAGCCAGAGACCCCCCAAAAGGGACCCCCCACACTGGGAACTCAGTCCCTCACTGCCTGCCTAGGATCCCCCCACCCTCCAGCAGGATCTGCCCTGCCCTTTGCCTGGCACCCCCTCCTCCCCTGCGGGATCCTGGTGCTTTACAGGGGCACCCCTGGCCTAGCGCCGGGGATTCTCCCACACACACTCTGTGCACTGGGCACGGCAGCGATCCCAGGAGTCTGCGGGGGAAGCCCAGACAGAGCCCCTGGCACAGCACCAGGCTCCCTCTAACCCCCTGTCCCACCTCCCCAAGAGATGCCCACCCCGGCTGTTCTGCAGCCACCAGGCCCCCAGCAATACCCACCTCCAGGACCCACAGCCTCAGGGCTGGGCACATCACAACCACCCCCTGAAACCCCAAATCTCCAGAAACCCCAAATCTCCAGAACCTGCCCAGCCACCCAGAGGCCTCCCCCACCACACTCCCCTTCCGCTGCTATCTCCCCCACAGCCCCACCCCCCCCATCAACACTGGTACCTCACAGTGCCTGAGAAGTGGATAGAAAGTGACCACCGCCCCCTGCTGGCCAGTCACACAGGCAGAGGGAGCCCTGGGGGATGTCTCTTGAACAGGAGAATGGAAGGCCTGGAGGGACAAAATAGGTAAGAAACGTCCATGCCTGTCACTAGCAAATAATGGCCACCATGGATCCACCCCAGTGGTGGCTGCATCTTAGCACTGCGGGAAGCAACTCCTCACAGAGGCCATTTGCCATGGGGTTTGGGATACTTCTGGACCCAGACTGCACTCAGAGTGACGTCCTCATCCCGTGCCAGCTGGAGAAAAGAAAAGGGTCCAGCCAACTCTCCCGTTACCTGCTGGGAACCACTGATCCCCAAACAGGGGGAGGCCTCTGGCTTTGATGTGTATTAAATATCTGGCTGGTCTCTTTCTTCGGCAAACATTTTAACAGAGGTAAAGGAGGGACCAAATGATTCACAAAGGAGACAGGAAAGATGATCTCTGGGCAATTTAACCCCCTGCAACATCCAGGATGGAGAAGAACTCAGGGCAACAGGTTCCCTCGAAGGAAGAAGTTGCTGGGATTTAGAAACACGGGGAACAGCCCCAAACCCGAGAGGATTTTTAACTGACATTTGATAATGATATAGAAAGAGGGAAATCCTGAGCTTTGAGAGCAACGTTCAGAAATGAAAGAGAAAGGGTGGAACTCTGAGAGATTTTGGATCCATTTTGCAAATTATAGAGACACAAGTGGAAAATCAGAGGGATTTTATATCAGTTGTTGATAGGAGGTAAAATCTGAGTGTTTCACATCAATATTTGATAAATGAATAAAGAGGAAATGGGCAACATTTGCAAACATTTTATATCCAGGTTCAAGAATCTGAGAAAAGTTGTAAATCTGAGATTTTCTTAGTATTTTATAATTAGAGAGACAGGGGAAAAATCTCAGGGCATATTCAATTAGAAATAGACAACTAGAGAGCAGTGGGGCAAACGTTTAGGTTATTTTATATGAATCTTTGAGATTTGCAAAGCAAATGTGTCACAAACTGCGTATTTGATAACATGAGAGAAAAACATCAAGATCTGAGGGGATTTTATATTGTTGTTAACGAACTAGTGGAAAAGGGGGACTGTTGGACTGGATTTTATACGACTGTCCAATACATAAACACAAAGTAATGGTTCCCCCCACCCCCACCATTCCCATGGGCAGCAGGGAGCCCTTTGAGGAGCTGATTAAAAGGGAGGGGGAGGGGGAGCTGGAAGGTCCCTGGATGTGGGTCAGGGGCAGCAGTGGGGGAGGGGCGGGTGACTGGCAACTGATGTTGGGGGCAACTGTGTTGGTAGTTAGGGGGCAGCAACTGGGATTGGGAAACTGGGGTCTGGGCAGTCCCCATGGGGGACACGTGCGCCTCCCTTCCCTGCCCTGGCAGAGACCCGGCATCTCATAGACTATCAGGGCTGGAAGGGACCTCAGGAGGTTTCTAGTCCAACCCCCTGCTCAAAGCAGGACCAATCCCCAACTAAATCCCCAAATGGCCCCCGCAAGGAGTCAGCTCCCAGCCCTGGGTTTAGCAGGCCAGTGCTCCAACCACTGAGCCATCCCACCCCCACTCCAGGGGCAGCCATGTGCTGGGGAATGACTCAGGGCAACAATTTCCCACCTACACAAGGACAAATCGCTGCAGATAAAACGGGTGGGAAAATGCTCCTCACTAGAGAAGATTTTAAACTGACGCTTGAGACTCATGGGGAGAAGGGGGGAAATCGGGGGAGATGGGAGAGCTGATCATTGGAGGGGATGGGGGGGAATCGCCCCAGATTTTATAGCCCGTGTGAGATACTGAGAGAGAAAAGGGGCAGAACTAGAGAGAATTTGTATCGGGGGCGAGAGGCAAGTGGCACAAACAGGGACAGGATCCAATTAACTCACCTCCCCCTTCCCCCGCCCGCCACTCCCCCCCCCCGGGAATTTCCTGGCTGCCCAGAGACAGTTCAACCCCCCTCTGCGTCCCACTGACCTTCCCCTACAACTCCAGCTTCTCCCCTCCCTGCCTGATACCCCCATCTCCCCACACCACAGGATCCCCGCCAGGCCCCAGTCTCTGCCCCCAAATCCCACTGGGGCTGAGGCAGCTCTGAGGCTTCTCCCAGGTTCCCGGGGCAGAGTCACTTTCCTGCCCAGCCCCAGTGCCCCCCCCCCGGGGTCTCTCACTCCCCGGGGGCTCCGTGGGAGGCTGGACACCAGGGATGCAGGACGGCAGGAATGGGGGTGACAGGCCTCCTCTTCCTCAGTCTCACGGCAAGACCCAGGGGGCTCGTCACTCTCCTGCTCGGGAGCGCTGGGAAGACCCGACCGTGGAGGGGCCGTCGCTGGGGGGGGGGGGCGGCCCCGCACAGGCGCTGAGCACGTCCTTATATCACTTCCGTGGCGGGAAAAGCGCTGAGGAGACGGAACGCTGAGGGCTGGTTTTGGCGGGAAAAACCGGTTTGGACTGGTTTGAGCCTGTCCCCTGATGGTAAACAAGTCCCCTCTCAGAGATGGAGTCCAGGGGTCAATAGTTCATATGCTCCAGATTGGATCTTATTTTAAAGCCAGTGATTTACTTCAGCAACATCTTATTAACCAACTAATTAAACCTATTGAACAGTTCATACTTCTCACACCTAACAATGAGATAAAAAAAAAGAACACAGACAAGCCTTGTCAGTAACGGCTAATGTCCTAACTGGGAAGCATGTGCGCTTGTTGCAGGGCTGCTGCTCAGGGACGGGAACCTCCTGCCACCCCAGCCTCCACAATCACTCAGGCTGCACTTTCTGCACGACTAGGTGCTGGCTGAGGGGGGCGTGGGAACTGGTGGCCTCTGCTGCAGGTGATGGGAATCGCAGGTATTTAAAGCCATGGCCTAGAGGAGGGAAGTGCCTAACTCCAGAGTCTGCAGCTGCCTAGGGCCAGGGCTGAGGATTTAGAGTCCCTAGTGCTGCCGTTGCAAGGTTCAAGCAGGCTCAGCCTTGGCATTGCCACCCCTCCTGCGGCTAGTAGCTGCAGCTGGCTAAGGCTGGCCTCTGGGAACTGGCCCCATGGCTGTAGCCAGAGAAGCTGCAGGTGGCTCTGTGACTACTGGGACCATTAAGCTAGAGCAGCTAAAGACACTGGAGTTCACCTCAAGGAACAGAGGTCATCAGTAGGACAGGAATGTCAGGTGGAGCAGGGAAAGAGGGAGCAGGTCAGGCTGGCAGAGGGAGCTTCCAGCTGGATGGGAGCATTTCCAAAGTAGAAAGGAAACAAGCATGGGGAGAGGTGGTGGTGACCAGGTAGCAGACTAGCATGTAGATGGGAGCAGAGGGAGAGAGGCTGGTGGCTTCAGATTCCCAAGGGCTAAGTCCTGACTTTGGGGAGATGGTGTTTGCAGGTGGCTGGCTCACATGGCAGGATGGGGGCTGAGGGAGGGGATCTGTCAGAACTGACCAGGTATCTGCTGGCTTTAGAACTCTGAGCTGAGACTAGGACCACATGCCGTGACTGGTGACATGGCGGGTACTGGAGACATGGCTAGAGAAGGTCTGAAGGAGGAAGGAGATAAATCTGTGGGGAGTTTCCTTGATCACTATGAAAGTTCTGCTCACTGTGGACACTGGTAAACCCACATGGGTGTACAGCTCAATAAGAAAACCCAGGGGCTGAGGGAGCTGTGTATGGCAATGCGTACAGTCATGTAGGGGTGTGTGATCAAAATGAAAAATGTCTCTGAGGTTCAGTACCGGGTATGCTGTGGGAACTTGGCAGATAAGTATGTGAGAGCTGAAGTGTTTAGACTTCAAGGTCGAGGCTAGTTTTTATCTGCTGGTAGGCAGTAAATAGGATGATAAGTCAAACAGGTGTTAGGATGATAATTACCCTATGGGGTTACAGCTGCGGCTGTGTAAAATTTGTTAACCAATTAGCAACTGTTTGCTTGCCTGCTTCAAGAGTATAAAGATGTATGCTGGAGAGAAATAAATGACTTTGCTGCCAATCAAACTGACTGAAGAGCTTTGTTCATATACGCCTGCGATGCAACAAATGGTGACCCCGACGTGATTGAATGAGGATAGTGTTGGTGGCCTGAACTGAAAGGAGGAAAAGGAGGCGCACCTGAGTCTCAGTGTCGAGCGGCTAGGAGCCGCAGGGCGTCCGAAAAGAGGGGTGCACCTGAGCTCAGTGTCGGCGGCGGCTGCAGGGCGTCCGAAGAGAAGGGCGCACCTGAGTTCAGTGTCGAGCGGCTAGGAGCCGCAGGGCGTCGAAAGAGGCGCACCTGAGCTCAGTGTCGGCGGCAAGCCGCAGGGCGTCTGAAAAGGGAGGCATACCCCAGCCCAGAGGTGAGCAGCTAACATCAATTCAACATGGGAACCGCTGCATCAGCGGAAGAAAGGACGGTGCATGAATATCTGATGCGCATCGCGGAGCGGCAGGGAGAGAAGCTCCCCTCTGATACGTTATCCCGTCTGCTGCGGTGGGGACGGAGAAGGGGACTTTCTGTTCAACCAAGTACAATTTTTGATAAAGCTGTTTGGGAGCGGCTAGGCTCCGAGCTTTGGAAGTCGGTGGCTCAGGGCGATAAGGAGGCCTTCTCCCTGAGTCCAGTATGGAATAAGGCGAAGGAGATAGTAGAAACTCTCGTGGCCGAGGCAGGAGTGCAGGTGGCCCTTTCTGAGCTCTGCCGCCCAACGCCCGGAATGCCTTCTGTGTTGCCGGTTGGAGCCAGAGAGTTTTTCGGTGGTGAGGACACGGTGATACCTTTGGCTTCCAACCCCTACCCCATGGATGATGTTGCCCCTGCTACGGCTCCACTACCCTCCAATGTGGCTATTGGCCCCGACATGATTGATCCTGCTACGGTCCCGTTACCCCCCGATACGCCCGAGCCTATGGAGACAGCCTTGCCGTATGCGCCCCCTCCAAAGCCATGCCGTGTCCACGGGACCTGGGGGTGCCACGATTGCGGGGGAACGAAGGGGGCTCGGGTGGAACATGTGCCATCAAAGCCATATCCCGATTTGACTACGTTTACTCAGTTTACTCAGTCTGATGCCTTCTATAAGGAGATGGAGCGCCAGGGTCGACAGCTGCAGCATATATGTGACAAGTTGGACCAATTGGAAGGTCTTCCACCTGGATCATCGCGATCGCATCTTCACAAGTGCTTTCATTCAACTCGCCCCCCCGCCCCGCCTGGCCCCGGGGACCCTCCAACTGGGGACCCTCCGGATCCGGTACAGCGCTGGCATGGAGTTTTAAGAGAAGCCATCCTTGAAGGTCTAACACCTGAGGCCTTTCCAGTGATTACGCCAGACCCTCAACACCCTAATCATAGACGGTGGGCCCCTTTGGACTGGAAGTTGATCCGTGAGGCACAGAAATCGATCATGGCTTATGGACTAGATAATCCGTATGTACAGTCTATCATTGAACAGGTATTTGCTGGCCAAGCAATGTGTCCGTATGATGCGATTAAGCTAGCTGACATGCTTCTTACACCTACACAGAAATTGTTGTGGAAAGATGATTGGGCTAAGAGAGTTGACTTGGCTCTTGTCCGCAATTTGGATTTTGCGGATGATGATCCTCGCGTGGCCACTGCTGATATGTTTTTGGGAGCCGGTCGCTTTGTTGACCCGCATTTGCAAGCCCGCCTCGATCCCCGGATCCTGCAGCAGTCGCAGGAACTGGCTTTGGCTGCCTTTAAAGCGGTGCCCCAGATGGGAAAGCCAAGCCCTCCCTACGCTAAAATTATGCAAGGCCCATCGGAACCGTATTCCACCTTTTTGGATCGCCTTCAAGAGGCTATTGATAGATCTCCTAATCTGACGCCAGAGGCCAGAACTGCAGTTGGACTTGATCTTGCAACCCAGAATGCAAATCCCACTTGCCACCGTATATTAGCCACCTTGCCCAAGACTGCGACCCTGATGGAAATGATTGAGGCATGTGGTAGGGCCGCTATGCTTGAGGAGACGGATAAGGCAGCAATTCATGCTAAGGCACAGGCCTCTGCACTGGCCGTGGCGTTACAACCCCTGCTCGGGCGACAGCGGGGGGCTAGAAAACCGACCCGGCCAGCCGGCCCCTGTTTTGGTTGCGGAAAACCCGGGCATTTCCGGCGGGACTGCCCTATGCAAAATGAGCAGCGGGCCTCTGATGTGTTACCTGAAGCTGCAACTGGCGCTTGCCCACGATGTGATAAGTTTGGACATCGCGCCGCCGACTGTTGGGCGCGTTACAAGAAGGATGGAACACCGCTGCCGGGAAACGGATTTCAGAGCGCCCCTCGGAGGAGCGCGACGACACAAGTGCCTCCAACCAGCAACCCGGCTGCCTGGAACGCCTCACCGGAGCAACCCGTGGCAGCGCCGGAGTGGACTTGGCCACAGTGACAGATGTAGTTTTAGAGACTGACGAGGTTCAAGTTCTTCCTTCCAACACCGATGGTCCATTAGGATTTGGCCTGAGTGCCCTTTTGATTGGCCGTTCGTCAACATCGAAACAAGGTATTTTTGTTTTGCCTGGCCTTATTGATGCCGACTATATGGGGAATATTGGGATAATGGTACGTGCCCTTTGTCCCCCTGTGACTATAACTGCTGGTACACGTCTTGCTCAGTTAATACCTTTCGAGGGATGTGTGCCCCGATCGACCCCGATTGACCGCAGGTCTCGAGGGTTTGGATCCACTGGCCCTCCCCAAACTGCCTTTGCTATGGATATCACTTTGCGCAAGCCCACCCGAACCGCTCGGCTTCAGGGATCCGATGGGCGGCAGATCACTCAGGAAGCTTTTATTGGGGATGCAATGCAGAGTGGGGTAACTGAGGCACCTGTGACGACAGAGGTAGAAGATACTGTGTTTACCTTGGAATCAGAGCCCACTGAAGCGGTTGCAGCTGAGGCCCCCATGCAGAATGATGTAAGAGATGCGCCATCTAACCTAGTGTCAGAATGCCCAGGGGCAGTTGTAAATGGGGCCCCTCTACAGAGCAACATGTGTCCTCAAGAACTGCCTGTGTGTGGAAAGGGAGACGAAGAGGAGCAAGAGAATTTAGCTGTGCAGCTGGCAGATACTGGCTCACCCATTTTTAGTACTGAAAGCTCTGGGGCTCAAAAAACATTTGTGCCTGTTACAGCTGCAGCAATTGAAGAACAAATCATTGCAGAAACTGTAACATCTATGGAAACCTCAGCTGAAACTTTAAAGCCTTTAGAAGCAGTGCCTGGAAAACTATTTCCTGAACTAGTCCAAGATATTACCACCGCTCGTTCGGGATTTGAGGCTGCAAACAGTAGGACTGAAGAAACTGCAACAGTGTCAGTATTAGAGATGACTGCTGCAATGGTGGATGGAATGACTGAGAAAGCAACAAGATGTACACACCCTGAGCCCCTGGAGGACAACTGCTTGTTAGCTGTGCCAGGATCCTTTTTGTTTGATCCTCCCTGAATGATTTAATTGATTGAGATAATTTTTGCTTTGCCTGAATGTATAGGATGATGTCCTGATAATTTCCCCCGTAGAACTTGAACCACGATGGTGGTGGAACAGAAGAAAAAACACTCACATCATTGATATTGCCAATGTCTAGAAATTCCTGACTAAAGGGCATTGAGAACTGACCCTAGTAAAGAAGCAAAGAATTGCACACTGGCAGGAAGACATTTGGGACTCCTGCTAAAAACTGTGGTATTGATTGGATTTGGGGGTTTATTCTACAGGCTGCGGCCTGTGTTTTGGATAAAATTTTAGCATGTATTGCGCCCCCCCCCCAATTGGATTGTAAATGGTATTACCCGGTTTTTAGAGTTTAATTGTTTTTTTTTTTTAAAGTTTGAGAAAACTCAGCCAAAAGGTTTGTTGAGTATTCTCAAAGGGAGAGTTTATGGTGTTATTTAGGCATAAATTTAGGTAATTTGGGAGAATGGCTTTGAATTTATGTGACCCAAAATACCTTTATGTAAAGTGCTTTTGTTAGCCTTTTTAGATTTTTGTAAATTTTGTATTATGTACTGATTATTGGCAGTTGTATGATTGTTTGATATTTGATGTAGCCCCACGGTGGAAAGTACAGATAGTTGTTCACAGAAGATACCAGAAGGGTAGGGGCTAGTACGGTTTAGCAAGAGGAAATATGGATCAGGCCCAGGCAGGCACGCAATAGATAGAGAACTTGAAGAGGAAAAAGGATCAGGCCCAGGCGGCGGGCAACAGACAACAAGCTTGGAAAACTGGTTGATAACCTTGAGGGTGTAGTTGATAGAAAAGGTAATTAACTACTAGCGAGTAATGTTAGGCAGAGTACAAAGTTAACTCTGTGGTTGCTGGAGGGAATAGCAGTTGAATTTTGTAAAGATGCTAAAGAGAAAAGTTTTTGGTGTTTTTGAAATGTTTGTAAATAAATTTAGGCAAAGAAATGAGTTTGCAATTGTTTGGTCATAAATAATTTTGTTGCATTAGTTGAAGATTGTATATTGTGCTATGTTATTGTAATTGTATTAGGCTGAGGGTATATAAGTGGTGATTTTTTTGGGGGGTTAAAAGTAGAAGTTAATAGTAAGAACCCTTAAGCTGTGAATAGCTTTGAATTTAGAAGTAAGTCAGGATGCAATTGTATTACTGTAAATGATTTAATTGATGATGTAATTTTCCTTTTTTTGCCTGATGGTACTAAGGGTATTTGTATATTGTATGTAATGATTGCTTGCCCAGTAGGGGTAGTTTTGTTTTGTTTTTTAGATATTAAGAAAATTGGTGTTAGCTGCATAGCATTTTATGTACCATGCATTTATTTATAGAGTTAAATTTATGTTATGTGTTTTATGTTTTGTTTTGTGGTGTTTGTTTGTTTTTCTGGCCAGAATTGTTTTTTGCGTTTTATGTGGTTTATGTTGTGTTTTTTCTAGGACCCCCCCTCCCTCAGTGTCAGTTTGATCGCCTGACATCTGAGGGATGATTTGGTAATAGAAGTTTGCCACAAGTTGGTGTGCTATAGAGAAGGGGGGAATCCTGTAGAATTTACACCATTTATTTGTTGTGCTTTGTTTTTGTTTGGTGTTGTTGGGGTTATGTTAAGAATTGCATGGTTATATAGGTTGGTTTTATAAAGTTTTAATTTTGGCTTGTGATAGATTGTGGTGTTATGCTGTTATAAGTTGGAAATGTTTTGCTTATGTTTTTATTCCTTTTTTCTTTCCCTCCTTTTTGATTTTGGGTAGAGGGGGGAGGTGTTGGGAATGGAATGTGAAATGCTGAGATTGTTTAGGCTTCTGGGACGAGCCGATTACGCTGGGAACTGTGTGTAAGGGCTGGCCTTCAGCCCATTCTCATCGGCCAGCTAATTGTAAATAGGATGATAAGTTAAACAGGTGTTAGGATGATAATTACCCTATGGGGTTACAGCTGCGGCTGTGTAAATTTAATTAACCAATTAGCAACTGTTTGATTGCTTGCTATAATGGTATATAAGAGCATGCTGGAAATGAATAAAGAACTCTCTGTTTTATCATCACATGGGTTGTCAGACTCTGTCCATGCTCTCCTGCGATGCAACACATTATAATCAGCCAATCAGAACCTCTCCATAGACCCCTTACACGACAACCTTTCGACAATACTGGCTACAAATATAGAACAATTGTCGCAACGGTGATCTGTACAGTTACAGATTATGTCAATAACGTCACAGGAGGTGACACGACATCAATGAGACTGATACTGGAATACTGCCTCCAATTTTGGTGTCCTCATTTGAAAAAGATGTTGTGAAATTGGAGCTGGGGCAGCAAAGAGCCACCAAAGGTTCTGAGGGCTGGAGAAAAATGCCTTCTAGTGAGCTATTGAAAGAGCTCAACCTGTTTAGCTTATCAAAAGAAGATTGAAAGGTGACTTCATTGAAGTGTTGAAGTGCCTTCAGGGAGAGAAAAGATTTGGGAATTAAAGGGCTCTTGAATCAAGCAGAGAAAGGTATAACAAGACCCAATGGCTGGAAGATGAAAAGAGACAAATTCATATTACAACAAAGGCACAAATATTCAACAGCGAGGATGATTCACCACAGGAACAAGCTACCAAGGAAAATGGTGGATTCTCCATCTCCTGATGTCATTTCATGAAGACTAGATGCCTTTCTGGAATGTATTTGCCCCCAAAGTAGCTATTATGCCATACAGGAGGCCTGTGATATGCAGGGAGTCAGATTAGATGCTCTAATGGTCTCTTCTGGCCATAAAGTCGACTAATTTCTGAAAAACTGAGTGTAGCATTGGGAGCAGCGTCTGATGTTTCCCTGTCTAGCCGGCTTGCTGCCTAGAACGAACCCTCCTTGAGTGGGGTGATCCACAGGGAGTAGCTCAAACCTCCAAAGGGCCTGGCCAGGGGCAGGACATTGGCCCAGCAAGGGAGGGGTGTGGCAGTGACATCACAAAGGCCTTTTGCAGGACCTCAGACTATTGGTCCAAGGTGGTGGGGAGGGGGTGACCTCACAGAGAGATGCTGACATCAGCCAGGCAGGACAGGGCGAGGGGCCAGGGAAACCTCAGAGACCCTGTGGCTTTGCTGCAGCAAGTCTCCTTCTCCAGGTCTCTCTTTGAGGACTGAGAGAGTATTCGGGTTCACGGACGTGAGCGCCAGGAGGAACCTCTTTCGAGTTTTCTCTTTCCCTTTTAGTGATTTTACTAGAAAACAGCCATCCCTGTTTAGAAGGTAAGAGCCTCCTGGAGGTTTGAAACCTGTTCAGTCTGATCCATCTGTTGCAGGGGAGTGCTCTGCAGCTCCCACTGTGGGAGGTCCACCCAAAAATGTGGGGCTGAAATAGTGCTCGGGCAGTGATCCCCACCAGTGACCTGGGCCATCCTTTGGGCTCTCTGGTGAGAACCCTCAGCCTCCCGTCCTCAGTCTCTACCCTGATTGTCTGAGCAGGGGGTTATTGACAGGAGGAGACTCAGGTCCTTGTTCTCTTTTAAGACCAAGGAAATAAGTCAGAACCAGTTCTATGTTTGATGGATTTTGCTGCTTCTCTGCATTAATGGTCTCTGAGCAGTTCATGATTCTCTCTAACATTGCAATTCTCCTCAAATACTTGCTGAATAATTACTGTCACTGTTGTTGGTCTGGAGCTCATCACAGAGCACTTTATTCAGGTCATTCAATGTCTGAAATTCAAGATCTGATGGTTAGTTTGTAAAAGCAGCAGAGAGTCCTGTGGCACCTTATAGACTACCAGATGTTTTGGAGCATGAGCTTTCATGGGTGAATACCCACTTCGTCGGATGCATGTAGTGGAAATTTCCAGGGCAGGTATATTGAAAATCAGGGCTCTTGGGTCCTATTCCCAACTCTGCCACTGACTGGCTGTGTGACCTAAGACAAGTCAATTCTCCTTTCTCAGCCTTAGCTTCTCCCTCTTTCGAGTAGGGATAATAATGATCCGCTCTTGACTACCTCACGGTGGGTGGAGGCAGGGCCGGCTCTAGGTTTTGCTGCCCGAAGGAAAAAATTTTGGCTGCCCCCACCCCAGCCCTGGGCTCCCCATAACCCTTGCTGCCTGAGCTCTGTCCCCCACCGCACCCCCTGCCGCCCCAGCCCTGGGCTCTGCACCCCTGCTGCCCCAGCTCTGGGCTCTCCTCCACACACACCCGATGCTGCCCCAGCCCTGGGCTCCCCCCCTCACCTGCACCCTCCTTCTGCCCCAGCCCTGGGTCACTGGTAACTTGCTCCCAGGGCGGGTCATTCAGCAGGAATTTTGGATGTGCACAGAACACAGACAGGACTGGTTCCTGCATAGTTACAGAACTGCAGTAAAGTGGAACAATTTTCAGCTTGTGTGATTGGAGGATATTTGGATCCATATTATAAGACTGTCCTCCATAAATGATGAAAAGTTGAGGTGCCTTTATTATTCTTTGTTTCTATGGGGAATTTGCCAGTGCAATATCACCGTCTTCCTTTTAAACAAACAAAACTAGAAAAAAATGGCAATGGCTGTTGAAAAAAGCAATTCCAGTCCTAAAAACCACGGGGAAGCATTTCTTGCTCAATTTTATCTAGTAGGATGCCCCTGGAACAATGGGAGAGAGAAACCTGCATCACTGAAAGTGCAGCCATGGAGACACCACACAGCAGCCTTCCCTAGCAGGGGCAGGGGGGCGAGAAGGGACATCATCCGAGCTCCCTGCATCCAGGTCACTTTCCTCAGCCGGGCTGCGTCAGGGGAGGGCAGAGAGCAGCAGCTTCTGATGCTCCCCTCACAGCCCGGCCCAGGTGGGGAAAGTGACCAGGACGCAGGGAGCACGTAGTGTTGCTCCTCGCTCCCTCCACCCTCTGTGGGGCCACGGAGGAGCGTTGGGGCAGGGGAGAGCAGTGAGCACCTTTGCATGGCCACACGGTGCCCTTTGACCCCCTGGAGCCCTGGGTGGCTGCCGGGGGCCCCACCCCTAAGGCCGTCTGGGCTCCCCAGCACGAACAGCAGAGACACAGGGAGACTGGCCACCCACTGAGCAGAGGTAGCCTGGGCGGCTCGTAATGGAGGCTGGGGGGGGCTCAGCCTCCCCAAACCTTGCATCGCCAAGGGGGCAGTGGGGCCCATGACTAGGGGCCCTGGCCAAATTGGGCCCCCCTGGGAAAGTCTCCCCCATGTCGGCCCCAGGGCTGGAGGAGCTCCCACTCCCTGCTACGGCCCGGGGGCTGCAGCAGGGCACAGAGCTTCTCTGGTCTCGGGGCCGCAGCGGGGCCGGGTAAAGGAGTGACAGGGTGGGGCCAGTGGGGGAAGGGGTGGCACAGAGGTGACAGTGGGTGGGGCTGTGGGAGGAAGGTGTGGAAGGGGGCGGAGCCACACACAGAAGTGGGGGGCGGGGGCAGGGTTCCGGTGCTGGGGCCCCCGCACTTGTTCTCCCTTTCCCTGGGCTTTGGCATCACTAGCCCCTGCTTAGCGAGTAGGGGTCAGTGGTCCCAAAATGTGGGGCATGACTCCTAGGGGGACACAGAGGAAGATTGATGGGGGCACCTCAGGGCCTGAGCCAGCCCCCATAGAGGGTAGGGAGGGAGCAACACTCAGCCCCACTCTGTCCCAGCTCTTCCTCAACCCCACCCTCAGCCTGGGCCCCTGGCTCCCAGCCCGGCCTCGACCCCCTTACCGCTGTCCACTCCCCTCTCCCCAGCAAACAACGGCCCCACTCCCAGCCCCGGTTCTCGACCGCGGCTTCCGAGGGGCCACAGCCATGGATACGAGGGCGCAGTGTGAAATGTTTGGGGCCCACTGGGTTAGGGTGACGTCCTCAATCACTTCTCTGCAGTCCAATGAAAGCGATTCCTCCCCCACCCACCCCTCCGTCAGGACGGCCTAGGTACGTTCTGCTGCCCTTCACTCGTACAGGAAGGAGAATAACATTTCATTGCACTCAATCCTAAAGTGATTTGTAACCCACCACCATCCCAAACTGGTCATTTTGGGGAAGCGGCCCCAGCATGCTGCATAGCTAGGCAGAGTAGGGGTGTCTATACTAACACGGCCTGTTCCTGAAGTCTTCACCCAGCTCCTCACTAGATGTGAGGGTAGAGCTCATTCAGCCCCTGCTTATGCTTATTATTTAAAAACTCCTTAGTAGCCCTATCTCTGCTGGCCTTAGATTTCTCCTCCTGTCCACTTTTTGACAACTCAGATGAGGTGGCCGAGTGGTTAAGGTGATGGACTGCTAATCCATTGTGCTCTGCATGCATGGGTTCGAATCCCATCCTCATCGGATGCATTTAGTCTTCACTCTCCTTTATAGACAACCATCTCCCCATTTGGTACAATGACAGATCCAGCAATGTTGCTTCTGTTACCCAAAATTGGGCCAGATAGTAAGCTTAGGAGGACTAATGACCCCACCCCAGAGTTTGGCAGAAAGCAGCATGTTTATTATACTAACAGCTAAGCTCAAAAGAAGACATTGGGGGGGGTCACACACTCACGCTCCCAGGACAGGCTCAGCACTGGAGATGTCAGGATTCTGTGCAAAGTAAGTGTCCCACAATGCCGCGATGGACGGTGCGATGAAGGTAAGTCTTCCTGAGGCACAATGAAATGCAACATGGTGAACCACTGGCCAGGCGGTCGGGCGAAGGGCATTCACTGGAGGTACAAGCTTGTGAGTGACTCCTGAGCACAGGGCCCCTTCCCCTTTTAAGGACCTGCTCCTCATGGCCTGCGACTAGAGATGACTTGGCTGCATCTGGTGGGTCACACTCCACCTTGGGCAGTGTCCCTGCTCTGGGTGTGTGATCGCTGCCTAATGAGAGTCCCAGACACCTTGTCTATCTAGGAGCTCTTCTGCTCTGCCAGCTGTTCAACCAGCCCCTTCATCCCACAAGCATTGCGGGTGGGGGAAGCCACTTCACAGGCATTCAGAGAGGGAGAGGAGACGGGGCGGGGGAGGGGGAGTGTAACAGACCTTCTGGGCATACAGGTGATACGGAGCACACAGATCACTGCTGCTCCTACAACAGGGTAAGTTCTCAAGCAGCATGTTTCTTACTTTGCCCATCTGCCAATTTTGATGATTATCAATGGAAATATTTTGCCATTGGGTTGTGTATTTACACAGAAATTGACATTTACCCACAAATACGTAATTCTTCCAGTCCTGCCTAGTCTGCAGTTGGTGGGTTTAGAGGGACACATTCACTCGCCCCACGCCCCAGGCCAGGCCTGTGCTCTCAACTTCCCACACTGCTGGGATCCTTCCCTGGTCTCCCCCCAGACCTCTGCCCCACCCCCACTTCTGGGATCCCCTCCCCACACTGTCCAACCCCCCTGCTGGCAGGATCCCTCCCTGTTCCTTTCATTTCCTGTCTCCACTCTGGGCAAAAGCTCTGCACGGTTCCCACAGCGGAAGTTGAACCCAGGTCCCCTGGGTGAAAACCAGGAATCCTGCCCACTAGCCCATATGGGACTATTGGTGCATCTGACGAAGTGGGGATTCACCCACGAAAGCTCCTGCTCCAATACGTCTGTTAGTCTATAAGGTGCCACAGGACTCTTTGCTGCTGTTATTACTACAACTCTCAACCCCTCGTGAGCGCAGCAGGGACTAGCGTGACCGGATGTCCTGATTTTGGGGCCTTTTTCTTATATAGGCTCCTATTACCCCCACTCCCTGTCCCGATTGTTCACATTTGCTGTCTGGTCACCCTAGCAGGGGCTGCACACAGGGCTGCATTAACCCTTCAGATGCTGAGGTTTCCCTCTCTCCATCCCCACTGCCTGTGATCAGGAAACAGACATCAGGGCTCCCAGGGGCTGCACAGACCATGACTGAGATCGGGACCCCATATTGCACTAGGTGCTGTACAATCCCTGGCCAACACTGGACACCCAGGGGGTTCCCCTCAATTTCCCTGAGCCTCTGCTGCCCAACTGCTTCTGACTCCATCTGGATCACCCAGGAGCAGCGACAGGGTTTCTGGTGCCCTAAGCAAAATTTAGGGGACGGTATTTTGTGCGCTACCCACGGAGCGCACAGGAGCTTCCGGTTCCACTCCCATTGCGCTGCCGAAGAAGGACTCTCCGCCGAAATGCTGCAGGTGACAGCGGCAGTCATTGAGCTTCTCAATTGCCTGCTGCTGTTTCGCGGCATGTTGGTGGAGGGTCCATCTTTGGTGGTGCAATGGGAGCGAACTGAAGCTCAGGTATCCCGTGGGAGCGCACAAAATGCCACCCCGAATCCTGCCACCTAGGCAACCGCCTGGGGTCGCCTAATGGGCGTCGACCCTGGGATCACCCCGCAAAAACCCACCTTTCCAAACAGTCCTTTTCCCACCCCCGAAATCTGCTTTCACACCCTGGGCCCATCTCCTCACTTCGTCCCTCCCCCCTCCCCCAGGTGAGCAGAGATGGAGGCAACTTCAGTGGCTGGAGCCAGCCCCAGCGGCGCTGCAGCCCGCCCGGGTGGGGTGTTTGCAGACACAGGAAGGGAGCAGCTGGGAGCAGAGAGTGCTGGGAAGGAGGCAGGAGAACAAATCGCAGAGATGCAACACAGGCAGCTCCTGTGGGCAGGGCTCTGGCACAGCCCAGGGGCGGGGCAGCTCCTGGGGGCGGGGCTATGGCACAGCCTGGGGGGGGGGGCCGCTCCAGGGGGCGGGGCTCTGGCCCCGGCCAGGGGCAGGGCAGCTCCTGGGGCGGGACTATGGCACAGCCCGGGGCAGGGCAGCTCCTGGGGCAGGGCTCTGGCACAGGCCAGGGGCAGGGCAGCTCCTGGGGGCGGGGCTCTGGCACAGGCCGGGGGCAGGGCAGCTCCTGGGGGTGGGGCTCTAGCATATTGTGATGTGGAGCCCGGGTGGAGCAGCTGCTCCCTGGTGGCCACGTGCTGCCAGCAGCGCTGGAGCCGCCCGAGGAGCCGCTGTTCTCAGCTGCAGCCAGGATCTGCCACAGGTGTGATGACACATTGTGCAACCCTCCCGTTTTGCAACCAGGTGCAGTTTATGCTGCGCAACGTGACCATCTGTGCTCCTGCTCAGGACTTGCTGCCACCTGGTCCATGGGGTTGCGAATCAGGAGGGACAGGGTTTGTGGTCGAAAACACACACATTCTGCTTCCTCCTGCCTAATGTGCCACATTGACCTATTGCAGGGGTCTGGGGGGTTCTGCATTTTAATTTAATTTTAAATGAAGCTTCTTAAGCATTTTAAAAACCTTATTTACTTTATATACAACAATAGTTTAGTTATATGTTATAGATTTATAGAAAGAGACCTAAAAATATTAAAATGTATTACTGGCATGCGAAACCTTAAATCAGAGAGACTAAATGAAAACTCGGCACAGCACTTCTGAAAGGTTGCCGAACCCTGATCTTTTGAATGATTGAGGCACGCGCTTTCACTTTTCTGTGTATGAATACGTGAAAAGGGAGTTAAGGTTTGGGGGTACAGAGCACACCTGACCTCAAGGTGATAACCAGAGTGGCCCCTTTCATTGGTCCGGGGACAGTTGTGCACTTGACACTGGTCAGGGATGGTTGCAAATTGGGAGGATGGGGTTTGTGGTCGAAAACACTCACGATCTGCTTCCTCCTGGCTAATGTGCTGGCCTTCTACCTGTACCGAACCAGGCTGTTCAGGAAGTCCTTGCAACTATTCCTTGCATCAGCCAAGCGGATTAGGGGGCAACCAGTTTCCATCCAGCGCATTTCCTGCTGGATCACCTTGTGCATACGCACGTGTTACGACTTGGCAGGGGTTACCCCACCGCCTATAGTGAAGGCGCATTCTACGAGAGCGCAAGCCTCGTCGGCCGCCTATGTCACCCACGTCCCTATCCAGGACATATGTAGGGCTGCCACGAGGTCATCTGTCCACACTTTTCCTCGCACTATCGATCGTCTCCCAAGCACAGGATGACGCCGGGTTTGGTAGGGTGGTACTCCGTCCTGATAACCCTTAAACTCCTACCCACCTCCATCAGGTATAGCTTGGAGTCACCTACTGTGGAATACACAGGAGCAGTCACTCGAAGAAGAAAGGACAGTTACCTGTTCCGTAACTGGCGTCCTTCGAGACGTGTTGCTCTTGTCTCATCCACATCCCAGCCTCCTTCCCCTCTGTCGGAGTTGTCTGCCAAGAAGGAACTGAGGGTGGGGGGAGTGCGCAGCTCCCCTTATAGTGCTATAGAGGCGCCACTCCAGGGGTCGCAGCAGTGCTCCAAAAACTTCCGGCACCGGTGCGCGTGGCGCGCACGCACACCTACTGTGGACTAGACCGGGAGCAACACATCTCAAAGAACACCAGTTACGGAACAGGTAACTGTCCTTTTTAAAGGATGTCTAGATTTCATTCCAGTAGTAACAGAACTGGTGATAGGAAAGCAGGAAGGGGTGTGTGTGTGTGTGTATGTACAGCTTAAATTGGTTAAATAGTCTAACTTTCAGTACTCAGTGTTTCAAAAATGTTAGACTGCCAACCTGTGTCGTAGAGATGTCTTCTGTTTTTTAAAAAACCCATGAATAAAGCTACTTTAAGGGAAACTACTGCTTTGTCCAACCCTGAAGAGCTATGAGATCTTTGCTCACCAATTCTCATAAAACTTGTATTTGTTATGCCTTTTTGGTGACTTTAGTATTATGATCTATTATAAATAAAGTGCATTTAATTGATTGATTTTAAAATGAAATTAGTAACTGGAAAAAATGGCCGGTATTTTTTTTAAACCTGTGACAATTATAAGCTACTGTATTCTGTCGTTTAGTTTCTAGAATCAAAAGTATATCTAAGTATAATCTAAAGTTCTCCTGCAAAATGCTGGCTGTGCAAATCCTTCTGTGGCTGGATCATTCTTGGGTTTTTATTTTAAGTACAAAATAAATATGTATAACAAATTTAAAAGTATGTAATTAGTAATTTGATATGTTGGGTGGTGCCTCGTTTTACGTGTTTGCTCCCCTGGTGTTAGAACCTGGCTATGCCACTGCTGTAGAGGGCTCCTCACCCAGCAGCTGGGGGCCACCATGCGGGCTCAGCAGGGCTGCTGGCCACGGGGCCGATGGGTGTGAGTGGGCTGGGTGGGATCTCGGGAGTCACGTCTCAGGGATCTGCCCCGCTCCCCAGCACTGCTCCAGCTCTGAGCTGTCTCCACTGCCTGGGACCTGTGGGGTCCCACCTGCCTCCCAGGAAGAGCCACCTGGGACTGGTGCAGAGGCTGGGCCAGTCTCAGCCACTCACAGGGGACAGTGGGGAGGGGAGGCTCAGCTGGGTCCTGAGGAGCCTGGCCCGGTAGGCTCTGCTCCTGCTCCAGCCTGGCTGCTTCCACCACTCCCAAGGGGCCGGAGTTCTCCTGCCCCAGGACTAGCTCTGGCTGCGCTGCCATCTCAGCCTGGGAGACACAGTCACCTCCCATCAGGGCCGGCTACTGTGGCTGGGGGTTAGGGTGTGGGAGAGTAGGTCTCTAGTGGGTCTGGGGGGTGCGGGGCACTGGGGGTGGGGAGATCTGTGTGTTGGGGGCTGTCAGTGGAGGAGATCTGTGTGTGTGTGGGCGCTGGGAAGTGTGGGGTCTGTGCAGTTGTGGTGGTGGGGGCACTGGTCAGTGAGGGGATCTGTGGGAGGGGTTCTGAGAGGGTGGGAGTGATCTGGGAGGGCACTGGGCAGGGGTTTGTGGGGTCTCTGGATGGTGCGGCACTGGGCGTAGGGAGTCAGAGGGGCCGGGCAGGGGTTTGTGGGGTCTCTGGGTGGTGCGGCGCTGGGCGTAGGAGTCGGAGGGTGCCGGGCAGGGGTTTTGTGGGGTCTCTGGGTGGTGCGGCGCTGGGCGTAGGGAGTCAGAGGGTGCTGGGCAGGGGTTGGTGGGGTCTCTGGATGGTGGGGTGCTGGGCAGGGGTTTGTGGGGTCTCTGGGTGGTGCGGCGCCGGGCGTAGAGCCGGAGGGTGCTGGGCAGGGGTTTGTGGGGTCTCTGGGTGGTGTGGCGCTGGGCGTAGGGAGTTGGAGGGTGCTGGGCAGGGGTTTGTGGGGTCTCTGGGTGGTGCGGCGCCGGGCGTAGGAGTCGGAGGGGTGCCGGGTAGGGGGTTTGTGGGGGTCTCTGGGTGGTGCGGCGCTGGGCGTAGGGAGCCGGAGGGTGCTGGGCAGGGGTTTGTGGGGGTCGCTGGGGGGTGTGGCGCTGGGCGTCGGGAGCCGGAGGGGTGCCGGGCAGGGGGTTTGTGGGGTTCTCTGGGTGGTGCGGCGCAGGGCGTAGGGAGACGGAGGGTGCTGGGCAGGGGTTTGTGGGGTCTCTGGGTGGTGCGGCGCTGGGCGTAGGGAGCCGGAGGGTGCCGGGCAGGGGTGGTGGGGTCTCTGGGTGGTGCGGTGCTGGGCGTAGGAGCCGGAGGGTGCTGGGCAGGGGTTGGTGGGGTCTCTGGGTGGTGCGGCGCTGGGCGTAGGGAGCCGGAGGGGTGCTGGGCAGGGGGTTTGTGGGGGTCTCTGGGTGGTGCGGCGCTGGGCGTAGGGAGCCGGAGGGGCGCCGGGCAGGAGGTTTGTGGGGGGTCTCTGGATGGTGCGGCACTGGGCGTAGGGAGTCGGAGGGGGGCCGGGCAGGGGGTTTGTGGGGGGTCTCTGGGTGCTGCGGCGCTGGGCGTAGGGAGCCAGAGGGGTGCTGGGCAGGGGGTAGCATGGTGCAGCATGGGCCCGCTCCCAAGGGGAAGAAGCACGATGGCAGTGCAGGGCTGGGCTGGACAGCGTGGGTCTGGCAGCTCCCGGTTTGTAAACAGGGCCCTTGTACTGGGCTGGGTGGAGTGGGGCTGTCCCTGCCGTGCCATGACCCATCTCCCATTGCCCCCAGCCAGCCCCTCGCTCTGAGGACTCTGCCCTCTGCCCCCATTTCCCCCATGGGGGCCCACAAATATGTTTAGCACCGGGCCCACAAAAGGTTAATCCGGCCCTGTTTGGGGTGCAGGCTCTGGGCGGGAGTTGCGGGGCGGGAGGGTTGCAGGCTATGGGGAGGTTGAGTGAGGGGTGCAGGCTCTGGGCTGGGGCAGGGGATGGGGGTGCAGGGGGGTGCGGACATGCAGGCTCGGGAGGAGTTGGGGGTGGGAGGGTGCAGGCTATGGGGCGGTTGAGTGAGGGGGCAGGCTCTGAGCTGGGGCAGGGGATGGGGTGCAGACACGTGGGCTCGGGAGTTGGCAGCTCGGCGCTGTACCAGGGAAGGAGCTGCGGGGTTCCACACAGACACTTGCCCACAGGCCCAGGGCGGGCGGCAGCGCCGGGGGGGGTCTGGCCGGTGTGTCCCGCACTCGGGCTCCAGGCCGGGCAGGGCCGCCCGCAGCGCTGGGACAGACCGAGCGGCGCTGTGGGGTCCGAGCTCGGACCGGGAGGCCGGTGCCTGGAGCCCGGGAACCCACCCCCTCCACCTCCCGGGCTGGCGCTGCAGAACTGAGACAGCCGGTGCCCCACAACCCCAACCCCAGATTTGGGAGACCAGCAGGTAGCTCGTCCTGAGGGCCCGTTTCCCCCTACCCCCTCCTAAACGGGGTTTTGTCCCGCACAGGGTCTGGCAGCGTCTCCCCCTCCCAGCCTAACCCCCACCCCGATTTTTCCCCTTCAGCCCCCTCCTGCCGCTACCTGCAGCAGCTTGATCCCCGGCCAGTAAATTTCTGCCCGCTTGGACCTTGGCAGCCCCACTGCGATTTGCCCCCTTGGTGTTTTTAACCCCCCCTCCGAAGAGGAGGCAGCAAATCGTAAGTAGAAGTGAGGGCAGTGGCAACAGCAGAGATTACTGGGCATGCTCCGTTCGGGTGTGCATGCTCAGTGCAGCCCAAGTAGCAAATCTGGAGCAGGAGCTGTTTCTGTTGTTACACCGGCTTGCTGCCTAGAACTAAGAGGGAAGGAGAAAACTTGAAAGAGGTTCCTCCTGGCGCTCACGTCTATGAACCCGAATATTCTCTCAGTCCTCAAAGAGAGACCTGGAGAAGGAGACTTGCTGCAGCAAAGCCACAGGGGTCTCTGAGGTTTCCCTGGCCCCTCGCCCCTGTCCTGCCTGGCTGATGTCAGCATCTCTCTGTGAGGTCACCACCTCCCCACCACCTTGGACCAATAGTCTGAGGTCCTGCAAAGGCCTTTGTGATGTCACTGCCGCACCCCTCCCTTGCTGGGCTAATGTCCTGCCCCTGGCCAGGCACTTTTAAGGACTGAGAGAGTATTCATTTGAATTTTCTCCATGTCATGATGCAGGGATAAGGGGAAAAACAAACCTGAAGTTAAAAAAAAATGGTAATTTGTCTGAAATTTCCCAAAAAATCCGAGCTACATTTTGTCAAACAAAACTAATATGCAGTTATTAGATAGAAAACCTATATCACAGAGAGGTAGAAGACACTTTCAATTTAATTTAAAGTGAAGTTCCAGACTAGGTTACATCTGATGTCTCAGAATCAGGATGAGAGATTCTCCATGATCCACAGAAACCTGCTTCACCCAGCGCTTTCTCATGCATCCGGCCAGGCGGGTATTCACCCACAGCTCATGCTCCAAAAGTCTGATAGTCTATAAGGTGCCACAGGATTCTTTGCTGCTTTTACAGATCCAGACTAACACGGCTACCCCTCTGATACCTCTCTCATTAGTGTTATTTACAGGAGTTTTAGCACCTTCATAACGGGAGAAAAAACAGCCGACCTTCCCAGAAGCAGCTTTGCCATTGAGGGAAAAGGGGATTTGAACGGTGCTTAGGATCCATTTGAAATCCTTCCAAGTCTGACACTTTCATCTCCTGCCAGACTGACTCTGATTTAGGATCAAAGACGTGTACAAGCACCATTCCCAAGCATGGACAGCCAAGAACATGACCCCACCAGACACGCTGGGAAGCGAAGGAATACGAAGGGTGAACTGTGCATGGCTCAGGCACAAGGTAACAGTTCTGGGGTGATGGGGAAGGATGAAATGTCTGAGTCGCCCCATCTCCTTCCAGTGTCACAGAGCCTAAAATGACCCTTATTTCCCTGACACTGCTCCAGCTCTTCTTCATATTTAAATATATTTTAAATGAGAAAAAAAGTCAACAAAATAACTGCTGTTCTGCACAATCCAGGGTAATGTGAGAACAACTGGGAATGAGACAATGTCTCCTCAAAGAGGAACTTGACGTCTCTAACACTAACTTTGCACTGGGAGGAGGAGTATAAATGTGAATCTCCAGGTTTGTTTAGAAAAGGAAATGTGATGATGGTTAGCTCAGACAGGAGGAAATGTGCAAGATAACTCCACGGACTATCCATGGCCCATGTCTTTAGTGCAAGAATAGTTCTCTTTTTACATCAGGAAAGTGAACTCAAGCTAGCTAACTCCATGACAACCACAGTGATGAGACCCAGGTAGATTTTATCTCAACGTAGCTGGTTGAAGACACCCCCCATCTCCCCCACCTGGGGTGATGACATTCCTGGTAGAAAGGACACACGCTCCAATGACTCACAGGACAATGGAGTTGATACAAAGGACCACAGGATCCAGCCCAA
Organism: Mauremys reevesii; assembly: GCF_016161935.1. Taxonomy (NCBI): domain Eukaryota; kingdom Metazoa; phylum Chordata; order Testudines; family Geoemydidae; genus Mauremys; species Mauremys reevesii. The sequence goes on from NC_052636.1 coordinate 41,020,652, forward strand.
AGACAGGCGAGCTTCAAAGTGGGCAACTCATGTATGGGAGCTGAGGTACTACAGTGTGCAAATGATGCAAACAGCCTTATCACTCACTTCTGTCTACTGAATTAATGATAAAATCTCCTGACAGCTCTAGAGAAGTATTTTATGAAGTTTATCTCCTTTACGGATTCTCTGATGTTTAGAAAGGCCTGAACTATGGGAAAAGCTTTTCCCACACTCGCAGCATTCATATGGTCTCTCTCCAGTGTGGACTCTCTGGTGAGAGATAAGAGAGAAGAGGTGAGTGAAACTTTTCCCGCACTCACGGCATGCATAAGGTCTCTCTCCTGTGTGGATCCTCTGATGCACAGTAAGGTTTGAGCTCCGAGAGAAGCTTTTTCCACACTCGCAACATTCGTAGGGTTTCTCTCCCGTGTGAGTTGTCTGATGAGAGATAAGGGCTGATCTCTGAGTGAAGCTTTTCCTGCACTTGCAGCATTCGTAGGGTCGCTCTTCTGTGTGGATTCTCTGATGGGAGTTAAGGGTATATCTCTGAGTGAAGCTTTTCCCGCACTCACAGCATTCATAGGGTCTTTCTCCTCTGTGTATTCGCTGATGCCTACTAAGGGCTGAGGTATGATTGAAGCTTTTCCCACACTCACAGCATTCGTAGGGTCTCTCTTTCGTGTGGATTATCTCATGTCGAATAAGGGCTGAGCGGTAATGGAAGTTTTTCCCACACTCACTACATGTATTCTCTCGCTTTTCTGTGAGGATTTTCTGCTGGGATGTAGTTTCCTTGAGGTCCCTGTGAGTTCCCTGACAATCAATGGGTTCATCCACTCTCTCCTCTGAGTGGTTTCCCTGCTCTCTCTCTGGTCTGGGGTAACTTTCACCAGCTTTTCCCTGCTCACGGGAGCTGGACACACTCCCTTTGGCTCTTCGCAGTAATTCCCCATGCGCTTCGGCGAGCTCAGCATCTTCCTGGTGAGGATTCTGCTCCTCGCTCTCCCTCACCACTCCATCACCTGCTAGAAGAGAGGAGAAATCTCAGAATTGGGGATGGAAAGGCAGAGAACAAACCCAAGTAAGTGCTGGAGAGACAGAAAATAAAAATCAGGGACTCAACTCCCCCTAACTCTTCCCTACAGGGGACAGTGGAGGGGATCAATTCTGCTCCCCACCCAGGACCAGCCTTTAGGGGGCCGTGCAGGTGCCCCACCCAAGGGGGTGCCGGGTGCAGGGTTTGGATTCCCACCTGACCTGCTGCCGAGAGGCTCGCTGGGCTGATGAAAGCGGCACAGGGAGGCAGATAAGCAGCTGCGTGGGGGAGTGGGATAGACCTGAGCTGCAGGGGGTGGACGACCAGCCGTCAGAGTCAGGTGACTGCTCCGGAGCAGAGGGCCCCTCTCCGCCCTGTTCCACGTGTGCAGCTGCTGCTGTTCCTGTCCCCCAACCCCGTTCACCCCGGAGTCGCCCGTCCACCCCGACTGGGAGCATCCTCCTGACTGCTCTGCAGGGGGGAGGTGCTGATTGATAGCGGGGTGATCCCCTCCCCCCCACCCGGGTACCTGGCTTCCACTGAGCTGGGGTGACGGGACAGGGGAAATCTGCGTGTGCTGCTGCCTCTCTGGGGCTGGAGCTGCCGGCAGCTGCTTGTGTCTGAACAAGCCTAGTTCAGGCTCCTGACCTGAGAACTTTCTTAAAGAGACAGCGCTCACTCACTCAGGCACATACTACCTTCACACACACACACCAGGGCTCCCTGCATCCAGGTCACTTCCCCACCTGGGCTGTGCTGAGACATCAGGAGCAGCTGCTCTCCTGCCCTCCTTACGCAGCCTGCAGGAAAGTGACCTGGGTGCAGGAAGCCTGGCGTCGCTCCTTGCTCCCCTCTCCCAGCCCCCAGGGCTGTGTGGGGCAGGGAGCAGCAGTCCAGTGGGGAGCGAGCAGCAATGCCAGCTGCTTTGTGCATCAGGTCAGGTTCCCCACTTGGGTGCAGAAGGGGATGCCGGGGTTAGAGGCAAAGGGGCACAGTGCAGGGGTTGAGGGCACAAGAGAGTGGTGCAGGGGTAGCAGTGAAGGGCTGCATAGAACCATAAAATATCAGGGTTGGAAGGGACCTCAGGATGTATCTAGTCCACCCTCCTACTCAAAGTAGGACCAATTCCCAACTAAATCATCCCAGCCAGGGCTTTGTCAAGCCTGACCTTAAAAACCTCTAAGGAAGGAGACTCCACCTCCTAGGAACCCATTCCAGTGCTTCACCACCCTCCTAGTGAAACAGTTTTTACTAGTATCCAACCTAGTCCTCCCCCATGGCACCTTGAGGTCATTACTCCTTGTTCTGTCATCTGCTACCACTGAGAACAGTCTAGATCCATCCTCTGTGGAACCCTCCTTTAGGCAGTTGAAAGCAGCGATCAAATCCCCTCAGTCTTCTCTTCTGCAGACTAAACAATCCCAGTTCCCTCAGCCTCTCCTCATAAGTCATGTGCTCCAGCCCCTAATCATTTTGTTGCCCTCTGCTGGACTCTTTCCAATTTTCCACATCCTTCTTGTAGCGTGGGGCCCAAAACTGGACACAGTACTCCAAATGAGGCCTCACCAATGTTGAATAGAGGGGAACGATCACGTCTCTCGATCCGCTGGCTATGCCCCTATTTATACAGCCCAAAATGCCGTTAGCCTTCTTGGCAACAAGGGCACACTGTTAACCCATAGCTAGCTTCTCATCCACTGTAACCCCTAGGTCCTTTCCTGCAGAACTGCTTCCTAGCCATTCGGTCCCTAGTCTGTAACAGTGAATGGGATTCTTCTGTCCTAAGTGCTGGACTCTGCACTTGTCCTTGTTGAACCTCATCAGGTTTCTTTTGGCCCAATCCTCTAATTTGTCTAGGTCCCTCTGTATCCTATCCCTACCCTCCAGTGTATCAACCACTCCTCCCAGTTTAGCGTCATCTGCAAACTTGCTGACAGTGCAGTCCACGCCATCCTCCAGACCATTAATGATTGCGGCACAGGAGTGGAGTGCAAGGGCTGGGGTGAAGGGGGCACAGTGCAGGGGTTTGGGGCTCAGGAGGGGGCAGGTGTTGGGGTGTACGAGGGGGGCAGAGGTTAGGAATGAAGGGGTGTAGGGATTAGGGGTACAGGAGGGGGAGCAGGCATTTGGGGCAAAGGGACACAGTGCAGAGGTTGGGGGGAGGGGAACGTGGGTTGCCTAGGGAGCCCATGGGAGCCAGGGGCACCAAAATGCAAGTTCGCCCCGGGTGCCATTTCCCCAAGGCCAGCCCTGTCCACATCCCATCCAAACACTCAGTAGGAAGGGAGGGAGCTCCAGCCAAGGTGTCAATCATCATCTGTAGGAAGCCCGGAGTGAGATCTGCTGGGGACTGTCCTGAGCTCACAGAGTCTGTGTGGGGAATCCCAGCGGGTTCTCTCAGGCACTTACAGTTTCTGGGTTGGTTTAATGTTTCCTCACCTGTGCAGGGACTTTCCAGGATCTCGCTTTCCACTGAACAAGGGAGATCCAGGACCCACGGCTCTTCCCCTCCTTCCAGCTGGAAGATCACAGAGGTTGGGAAACTGGAAACCCTGCTCAAGGAAAGAAAACAAAGGAGCTCAGGGGAATTCATAGGTCATTTATCATCATAAAAAACATTCTATTAGTTTAACCCCAGTCCATTTTAAACAATAAAATCACAGGGCCAGCTCCCCAGGTGCTCAAAGGTGCAGAACACTCTGCTTAGGAGGGATTTAACTATCCCCATCGTTGCTGGGAACACACACAGCCAGACACTCATTATCAAAGAGGCTCCTAAAAAACAGAGACTGGAACTGCATTTCCCAGAAAGTGAAAACTCCAGACAGAGGGCAAGTCTCCCTGGCACTGCTTCTTGCTGACAGACAGGTCCAGAGCCAAAGAGAGAGTCAGGCGAAGCTGGGAACAGGAAGCATGGGCTGGGGGGTTCAGTGGAGTAAGGACCTGGAAGGGCAGGGATATCACTGAAGGCAGGATCTCAGCAGCATTAGATGTCAGGAAAGCACATCCTGCGGCATTAGGGAACCTAGTGAGTCAGGTATAAAGGGAAGGAGCATAAAAAACACTGTGTGTGGAGAAAGCTGGCAAATTAGATGGTGTAGTTCAAGAGCCACAGACCAATTCTTCTGCCAAAGGAGAATGTGAGAAATAAGAATCAGGCCATGTGACTTCAGGAGGGACAAATTCGAAGATCCAAAGAACATGCAGAGAAGAGAGACGGCGGCTCTTGCAGGTGGGGATGGAAAAGGAAGAGTCTCCGTGGTTCATGGAGCCAATTAGTTTGTTTTATCATTCATTGATCATTGTTATGGTGATCTCATATGTTATTTCAGATGTAGTCACTGTGTGCGCAATAGATTTAAGTTGTAGGTATAGACAGAAGACAGACAGGTAGAGCCCTGCATGGATACAAAATTTATATCCGCATCCGATCTGCGATCATAAAATGGCCCATGGATATCTGCAGATTTTCAGGGTTCTAGGAACAAAATTTGTACCTGCAGCCGATCCACAAAGAGGTCTGAATTCTCCACCAGGAGACATGATCAAAGCAAAGGGCTAAGGCAATGAATCCTAAAATCTTCTAATATAGGCTGGAAGGGACCTCAAGAAGTCATCTACTCCATTCCCATCGCCCTGCGGCAGGATCAGGTGTAAATATGCCAGAAGTTTGTCTGACCTGTTCTTAAAACCCTCCTGGGACAAGAATTCCACAACCTCTCTTTGTAATCCATTCCAGCACTCCCCTATCCTTATCGCTGGAAAGGTTTTGGTATTACCCACCCTCAAGCTCCCTTGCAGCAGATCAAGCCAATTACTTCTCCTCCTACTTTCAGTGGACGTGACGAACAGTTAATCACTGCTCTCTTATAACAACCCTTGACATATTTGAAGACTGTTCTCAGTTCCCCACTCACTCTTTTCTCAAAATTAAACATGCTCAGTTCTTTCAACCTTCCCTCATAAGTCATGTTCGAGGACCAGGAGGGCGCTTTTCCCTTCTGAATGGAGATGCGCAAGGTGAGGTCAGAGAAAAGGATGTTGGAGTAACTGAGACAGGAGAGGATGACTAAGAGCTGTAGCTGTGCGGATGGATAGGAAAGGCCAATTGTTAAGGATGTTATGCAAAAAGAAAATGCCATGTGTAGGCACACCCTGGATAGGAGGCCCCAGAGGAGCTCCGTGCCAAAGTATTGCACAGTTATGGGCCTGAGTGACAGGCAGCACAATGGTGCTGTCTGCGGCGATAGAGAAAGAGGGTGGGGAGGGCTTGGGGAAATATGAAGAGCTTTGCTTCAGCTGTTGATCTTTAGCTGATGGCTGGACATCAGTGAGGCGATGACACAGAGAGAGGGGCTGAGATTTCAGTTGCGACAGAAGGAGACAGGCCAGGAGCAGAGAGGCAGAACTGGGAGTTAGGAGCACAGAGATGGTAGCTGAATGTGTGTGTGCGGATGAGATTACCCAGAAATAAGGTGCAGAGGAAGAAAAGAAGAGGCCCGAGGACAGAGCCCCGTGGAACCCAAACAGAAGGCTGGAACGGGGGTCAGCCGACTCATTCTAAAGACACTCTAATGCAGCGACTGGAGGAGGAGAAGGATGCGACTCATCATGGACCTCTTGATGCCACCTGGCAGAGGGCACAGGGTGCCTAATGTTTTACTGGGATCCCACAGACCAGGTACACGCATATTTGTTCACCCAAAGGGTCGTGTCAGGTGTCTGTCGAGGAACTAGTTAGGTAGGTCTTAGGTAGCTCTGAAAAGCTTTGCCAGTCCAGCTCTATTGTTTAAGGCTGTGAAAAAGTGCCCACACGCATGCGCACACACGCACACCATCCAACATGGCTCTGCTGGCCAAAGCTCAATTACAGACACAGCTATAGCGGCAAAAGCATCCATTTTGTAAAACAGGAAACTAAATGCTCATAAGCTACATTAATGCAGCGTTAAGGTTGCCCAGTGCTGTCTCCTGCCTTGCACCATATGGACGGTGAGTAAACTTAAACCTCTGCAGACCAGGAAGTGAAAAGTTAATGTAAACTTTCCCCCAACCCTTAACCCTGCAGCTGGCCAGAACCAGTGAGAATGGTTCTGTGTGGGCCGTGCAAAGGTTAACCAACTGCCACAGGGACTCAGGTATTCAGCTCAATGCAGCAGTAACGGGATGAATTCTATGGTCTGTGGTATAAAGGACGTCAGAGTAGATGACCTAATAGTCACATCTGGCCTTAAAATTTATGAACCTATAATCGATCCGAGGCAAGACTAAGACTAAGACATTGTCTGTGCTGTGCTCACAGGTGGGAATCCCAGCATCTATCCGCATGCCTCCAGCTGTGTGCACTGGGCCAGCTGTAGCTGAGACTGGCTGATGGAGGATTGGTTGCAGCAGCTGGGCAGAACTGTGCCTGTGCTATGCAGAGAGGTGCATGTGAAACTTGGGGGGCAATTCTGCCTCATTTCCGTGCTGAGTGTTGTAGGCTTTGTCAGCAAAGATGCCCAAGGGTGTGTTCTTGCCATGGGGGTTGTCAGCACCCTGGGGGCGTATGTTCGAGTGACCTGTGGGGCTTAGTGAGGGGTAAGTGAAGGCAGTGACTCAAAGGAAAACTCAGGTTGAGGGCAATGGGGTAGTAACACTGTGCAAGTCTCAGCTGGCCTGTGTGCAGGAGGTTCGGTACTGGACAGCAGGCCAGGGGGAGGAAGCTTCTGTTTGCTATGATGGAGTTAAACCCGAATATTATCTTAGCAAAGAGAAGAACATGTTAGACATTCTGCTGCACTGCTCTGTTCCCAGAGCGCTCTGTAACAGGGGAGGGGAGAGGGCTAGTGTGGGTGTCTCTGGCATGTCGGGGTGATGCTGAAACAGGGCAGAGCAGAGGTGGCACTGGGGGACTGGCATGAACCTTAACTCTGCATTTCTCCTTCTAAAAACCGAAGGAACAGGAACCCTTACCCAGCGAGGTCACATTCTCACAGTTGTCCTGCATGACCTCCCTGTAGAGGGCTCTCTGAGCGGGGTCCAGCAGAGCTCCCTCTTCCCTGGTGAAATACACAGCCACCTCCTCGAAGGTCACCGGCCCCTGAAAGAGCAAGAGCCCAACACTCAGTACCTGCTGCCCCACTCACAGCCCCACTATTCATGGAGGAAAGGAGCCAATCAAATGGAAGCTCTGAGAGAGTCAGCAGAGTCCTATCCCCATACTGCTGAGAGCAGCCAGGAGACATCTGGGTGAGAGGACGAAGTGAGAGCCCCTTGTCTCTCCCAGCAGATCCACCACAGACCTACTAGCCAGAGGCTGATACAGGAGATGGAGCCCCCAGTAGGGTCCAGGCACAGCCCCATGGTAGAGAACCCAACACCCTCCCCACTGCCAGCAGCTGGATGTGAGGGGCCAGGACATCTTCCCTACACCTCCTGCTGGGTGCCCCCTTTCCATGTCACACCAGCCCCTGGCTAGCAGGCTGAGGGGTCAGCACTGGAAATCTGGTCAGTTTTCCCAGCCCTGCCCAGGGAGTTGCTTGGTCTGTTTCCTGTTTCACAAATTAGGGAATTTTCTCCCCCAACACCCAAGTGTTTGTTCCAAGGATCTAGGCCCATGTTAACAAGTCCCAGCAGGTTTGTCACACTGTGTCCCCAATCCTATCCTCACCCAGGGTATTCCCTGCCCCCTCCAGACCTAACTCCCAGAAGTTGCCACCTCTTCAGTATTTCCTGCCCCTCCCCTCCAGCAGGAACCCACCAGCAACCCCCAATAACCCCTACCTGAGCTGGCTCCACTGCAGCCATTTCTCCTGTCCCATGGGAGGCTGGGACGAGCTGGAGCGAGAGGTGGGCGTCATTCTGCAGCCTGGCAGGGCGAGAAGGGCAGTTGTGGAGGTTTCAGAACAGGCTTCAGTTCATTTCACATCACGATTCCCCCAGGCCCTTTCCCTGGGGACAGATATTGTAGATTCTGCCAGGCTGGGAACATGCTCAGTCCCCACAGTGCAGCAAAGACCTGGCCCCTGGCCTCCTTTCCCCTTGTGCTCCCCCAGCAGCAGGAACCAGCAAGACATTTTGAAGCCCTCCCAGCACCAGGGTGTGAATCAAACCCTGGACCAGACCAGACCCAAAGGAGCCCCCTTGGGGGTGTCCCCTGACCCTGCCCCAGGGCAGCGCACTCCTGCCACAGGGGAACAGGGAGAGTCCGGGGCCAGTTCTTCCTCTCTCTGCTCCTCACCTCGCTCACAGGAAGTGACCCTGGGCAGGGACGCTGCAGTGAGTGTGCCCGGGGGTCAGAGATCTGGGAACCTGCCCCCTCTAATTTCTCCTCACACCCTCTCCCGTCCCCCCCTCCCCTAGCGCCCTGCCCCGGGCTGGGAGCCGGGGTCACCGCCCCGTTCCCGGGGGCTCCCCCCGCGGCTGCCCCGCTCCCAGCTGCCCCAGCCCCTTCCCGTGCCTGGCCCCCTCCCAACTGCTCCAGCTTCCTCGGGCTGGAGCTGCTGGCCCGCCCCACTGACCCCGGGGAGCAGCGGGCAGAGCCTGCCTGCAAACAGCTGATCGCAGCTGCGCCAGGCCGCCCCGGGGAAAAGCTCCGCGGAGGAGGCGCCACAAGCTGCCGGCAGCGGGTCATTCCAGGGCCGAGCACCCGCCTGCAGCTGCCGCAGCCTCCTCCCAGGCCCCACGGGAGGGGGCAGCCTCCCAGCCGGGCTCAGGGCATTGGGGTGCAGGGGCTCCCCATGCGCACGCCTGGGCCAGGACACTCACACACACTCTGCCCTGGGGCTCCTGGTGCCCAGAGACCGATCAACCCGCCGCCTGCCCCCGCCCTTCCCCGCCTGCAGCTCCGGCCTCTCCTCCCGCCCCGCCAGCCGCACCCAGGGGCCCCGGGCCCCAGGCTCTGTCCCCACCTGGAGCCCAGCGGGGCAGGGGGCAGCTCCTGCTGCAGCTGAGAACAGCGGCTCCGCTCCGGCCAGGCGGCTCCAGCGCTGCTGGCAGCACGTGGCCACCAGGGCAGCTGCTGGGCCCAGGCTCCTGCGTCACAATGTGCCAGAGCCCCGCCCCAGGAGCTGCCCGCCCCGGGCTGTGCCAGAGCCCCGCCCCAGGAGCTGCCCCGCCCCGGGCTGTGCCAGAGCCCCGCCCCAGGAGCTGCCCCGCCCTGGGCTGTGCAGAGCCCCGCCCCCAGGAGCTGCCCCCCTCTGGGATTTGTTCTCCTGCCTCCTACTTCCCAGCACCCCCCACCCCCAGCTGCTCCCGTCCTGTGTCTGCAAACACCCCCAGGGCAGGCTGCAGCGCTCGCTGGGGCTGGCTCCAGTGGCTGAAGTTGCCTCCATCTTTGCTCACCTGGGCGGGAGGGATGAAGAGAGGAGATGGGCCCAGGGTGTGAAAGCAGAATCAGGGGCAGGGAAAGAAGGACTCTTTGGAAGGTGGGTTTTTGCGGGGCAGGTGTGGTCCAAATGGAGTCAGAAGAAGTTGGGCAGCAGAGGCTCAGGGGCCTCCTTCCCCAGCACCGCCCCCCCCGAAACAGCTGTGGGCCAAAAAGGAAGGTTTGGGGAGGGAAGAAATGGCCCCCCTAGGGTGACCAGATCTCACTGTCACACCCCTCTTCACCCCCTAGCCCCTGCTGGCCTGCTGCCTCTCCTGCTAGTCAGTCCCCCACCCACCACTCCCCTCCTTTCACCTCCTCCCTCCCCTGCCAGAAACCCCCCTGCCTGCCCCTAGAGCCCCTGCTGGCTCACTGCTCACCTCTGTGCCCACCTGCCACTCACCCACCCGCTCCCCCACCGGCTCCCCAATTGCCCTCTCACCACCCCCAAGTGTAAAGCCTCATTCAGAGACCCAGGAGTCAATCAGTGCAATACCAAAAATTAAACTACTGAAAATGGTGCCCCCCTCCAGCCACTGACGTTTTGGACTAGAAAGCTTTGCCCCAGACATCCCCTTCAGAAGACATCCCCAGACCGGCTGAGGATACTGGTGTGACCTCACCTGGCAGCCCCAAAGAAGGAATTGGGGACTAAATGGACAGGGCCCCTCTCTAGCTGAAGCCTGGCAAGGGAGGTACGTGGATCCCACCAGAAGTTAAAATGAAAAGTGAGGAGGAGGCTCTGCTGGACCTGGGCAGCTCTAGATACAGCACCAGGCACGTAGCAGGATTTCCACTCCTGAACCATGGAAGCAGGAATGGACTTTTCCTTTCCAGGTTTCGCTAATGTTCAGCAAGGGAATCTAGCACCTGCCTTCCAGATTAGAAGACCCCAACATTCAGGAGTGCTCCAGCTCAGCTTGGGCAGCTGTTTTCTTCCAAATCAAAGATACTGATCCACTGTCATTTGCTGTAGAAAAGTAGGATAAAATTGAGCAAGAAATGCTTCCCAGGGGTTATTAGGACTGGAATTGCTATTTTCAACAGCCATTGCCTTTTGTTTGTTTTGTTTTATTTGTTTAAAATGGAAGACAGTGATATTGCATTGGCAAATTCCCCATAGAAACAAAGAGTGGAACAAAGAATAATAAAGGCACCTCAACTTTTCCTCATGTATGGAGGACAGTCTTACAATATGCATCCAGATCTCCTCCAATCACACAAGCTGAAAATTGTTCCACTTTACTGCAGCTCTGTAACCATATGGGAACCAGTCCTGTCTGTGTTCTGTGCACATCCAAAATCCCTGCTGAATGACCCACATGGGAGCAAGTTACCAGTGACCCAGGGCTGGGGTGGAAGAAGAGTGCAGGGGTATGTGTGTGGGGGGAGAGCCCAGGGCTGGGGTGGCAGGGAGGTGCAGGGGGGAGCCCAGGGGTGGGGTGGGGGACGCCAAACAATTTTTTTGCTTGGGACGGCAAAAAATCTAGAGCTGGCCCTGCCTCCACGCACGTTGAGGTAGGTAGGAGCGGATCATTATTATCCCTACTCGAAAGAGGGAGAAGCTAAGGCTGAGAAAGGAGAATTGACTTGTCTGAGGTCACACAGCCAGCCAGTGGCAGAGTTGGGAATAGAACCCAAGAGCCCTGATTTTCAGACTAACCATCGGATCTTGAATTTCAGACATTAAATGACCTGAATAAAGTGCTCTCAGATGAGCTCCAGACCAACAAAAGTGCACAGGACTTATTCAGCAAGTAATTGAGTAGACCTCCAATCTTAGAGAGAATCATGAACTGCTCAGAGACCATTAATGCAGAGAAGCAGCAAAATTCATCAAACATAGAACTGGTTCTGACTTATTTCCTTGGTCTTAAAGAGAACAAGGACCTGAGTCTCCTCCCTGTCAGTAACCCCCTGCTCAGCCAATCAGGGTAGAGACTGAGGACGGGAGGCTGAGGGTTCTCACCAGAGAGACCAAAGGATGGCCCAGGTCACTGGTGGGGATCACTGCCCGAGCACTATTTCAGCCCCACATTTTTGGGTGGAGCTCCGACAGTGGGAGCTGCAGAGCCCTCTCCCACAACACACACACACACGGTAGTGGGAGGGAATAGGAGAAAGGACAAAGAAGGAAGAGATGAAGAGAAAGGAGGAGACAGGGAGGAAAGGTGAAACACAAAGGACAAACCCTAATGTCCCCAGTGATTCTAAGGGACAAAATCCCAGGTGCGGAATAAAATTCTGCCTCCTTAAGCTTGTGTTTTCCATGCCTAGAATTCAGCTGTCACCAGCTGGATCAGACTGAACAGGTTTCAAACTTCCAGGAGGCTCTTACCTTGTAAACAGGGACGGCTGTTTTCCAGTAAAATCACTAAAGGGAAGGAGAAAACTCGAAAGAGGTTCCTCCTGGTGCTCACATCCGTGAACCAGAATACTCTCTCAGTCCTCAGAGAGAGACCTGGAGAAGGAGACTTGCTGAAGCAAAGCCACAGGGGTCTCTGAGGTTTCCCTGGCCCCTCGCCCCTGTCCTGCCTGGCTGATGTCAGCATCTCTCTGTGACCACCTCCCCACCACCTTGGACCAATAGTCTGAGGTCCTGCAAAGGCCTTTGTGATGTCACTGCCACACCCCTCCCTTGCTGTGCCAATGTCCTGCCCCTGGCCAGGCACTTTGGAGGTTTGAGCTACTCCCTGTGGATCACCCCACTCAAGGAGCGTTCGTTCTAGGCAGCAAGCCGGCTAGACAGGAAACATCAGACGCTGCTCCCAATGCTACACTCAGATTTTCAGAAATTAGTCATCTGTATGGCCAGAAGAGACCATTAGAGCATCTAATCTGACCCCTGCATATCACAGGCCTCCTGTAGGACACCATAGCTACTTTTGGGGCAAACACATTGCGGAAAGGCATCTAGTCTTCATGAAATGACATCAAGAGATGGAGAATCCACCACTTCCCTTGGTAGCTTGTTCCTGTGGTGAATCATCCTCACTGTTGAATATTTGTGCCTTAGTTGTAATATGAATTTGTCTCTTTTCACCTTCCAGCCACTGGGTCTTGTTATGCCTTTCTCTGCTCGATTCAAGAGCCCTGTAATACCAGTCTTTTCTCTCCATTAAGACACTTCAACACTTCAATGAAGTCACCTTTCAATCTTCTCCAGCCCTCAGAACATTTGGTGGATCTTTGCTGTCCCAAACTCTAATTTCACAACATCTTTTTCAAACGAGGACACCAAAACTGGAGGCAGTATTCCAGTATCAGTCTCACTGATGCCGTGTCACCTCCTGTGACGTTATTGACATAAACTGTAACTGTATAGATCACCATTGCAACCACTGTTCTATATTTGCAGCCAATATTGTATAAAGGTTGTTGTGTAGGGGGGTCTATGGAGAGGTTCTGATTGGTTAATAATGATGCTCTCTCTAGATGTGTATCATTTTTGTAGTTGACGTTATGAATATTGGTTCTATGCTGCCTGTATTTCAAACTTGTGCTTTGCTTCTGGGAAACACCCCAGACAAGTTGGTGTCAGTTCTGCCTAGCCGGCTTGATGCAGGTTAGGCAAATGTGAGAACCACTACACTACAGAAACTCCATTACAGTGCACTGCCCTGCCCCGCCCTCAAATTCCCTGCACTTTGGTGGTGCTCACCCTGGCACACACTGATGGGCGAACCTGGAGAAACTGGCAGCAGCTCTTTGATGGGTCAGCTGGAAGAGCAGAGGACTGGAGCCAGGGATCAGGAAGCCGTCCTTACATCACCCTTGTGACTCTAGCTTGAAGGGGAGCTTCTTTTTCTTCCCCTTGCTGAGAAGCAGCAAGAGAAGAAAGAAACGTCAGTGGGCCAACTGAGTGCAAAAGCCAATGCTGCCTTTTCCTGCAGTGAAGCCCAAAATGAGGACTTGCATTGAGTAAAGGCAGTGCTGGGCTTCAGGAAAGAGCCCACTGCTGCAGGAAGAGGATGAAGCAGCCTGCTGAAACCTGGGACCTTTAGATCTTCAGTCTAATGCTCTCCCAACTGAGCTACTTCAGCACCTGCAGAGCCTTTTGGGCTACTGCTTCTCACCTTGAAGTTTATTCTCCATAAACCATTGCTCCAGTCAATAATGGCCAATGCAAGACGGACATCGCTTGCTATTTTAGCACTTGGAAACGTCATCAACTAGTCTCTGGATCTCTTGAATGCTGCGCTTCAGTTCATGGGGGAAAGGCGAGAGAAGCGACCTTTGAACAAAGGGCTGGGGTTAACATCCTAACGCTGTCTGTCTCCGACTGTAACACTATTTAATACCAGCCCACCCTGTGCTGGTGACAGTTCCATTTCTAGATGTTAGTACATTTCAGTTACTGTCAAAATTAAAAGTTTCTATATGCTTAAAAGAAATTATTTTTCATTTGCTTATATACGGCATGAATAAATACAGATTTACACATCCTAGCATGAACATTTATTGTCTTATATGATAGAAAATCCTGCATCAGATTGTGCATCGAAATCATGAAATGAGCTACAAATGCAATAAAAATAAGGTATTCAATGGTTTAACATATGGGGCACTGAAGACACTTCTTGCCTGGGATGCCACTTGGTCTAGGGAGGCCCTGTCAGGAGAACAGGAGTTAGTCTCACGCCTATTTCCAGGCTGTAATCTGTGGGCGCCCTGCTCTGGGGAGGATCGCAGTAGCCCAGACTCAGGGCTGGAACAGGCCTCAGATTGAGGGTGGCTGCCTGGTTTGCAGAGCTCTGATGTCTCAGACAATGTGTCTTTCCCAAAGCCTCAGATCTGCGTCCCCAGAAGGCTCCTGCGCTGCCTCCGCTCCTTTCACAGTCTATAGCAAGGAGCAGCAAGGATCAGGGATGAGCCATAGGGCACTAGGTGGGTGGCAGAGGCTTCAGGAGTAAACCCAGCCCCAGAGCAGAGGGGATAGGAGGCTTTTCTCTCTCCTTAGCCACGGGCTATAGCTCCGAGAGCTCTGTGAAATGCCTCCCGCCCACAGCCTGGGGAAGGAAAGGAGTCCCAGGTTCTAGCTCAGGGGAATGGAGTAACATTCAGGGGGATGCAACTGGGCCCGGGCCAGCCCCCATGGGGGTGGGGAGGAGGAGCCACCAAGCTCCACTCTTGGCTCCAGCCCCAGCTCTGGCCCCTGCCTCAGCCCCCTTACCCCTGTCTGTGTCCTTTCCCCCTGAGCTGCGGCCTCCCAGCCACGACTCGGGAGCATGGACAGGGGTGGGGACATGACCCTGAAGTGTTTTGGGACCACGGATCTCAGTGGTGGGACAAGGGGGTTAAATCTTGGCAGAGACCCCCAAAGGGCAGGTGTGGCTGCTGTCCGGCTGCCTGGGCCCAGACAATGGCCACAAATTCTGTCTCCTAGCAACCGATGGCAGGGCGCACCTGCTGCAAGAGGCCAGCTGGCCGGGAGAGTCGGAGAACAAAGAACGAGCTGGAGGCCGGGTGAGCAGGTTGCCAGGAAACAGGACAGAGGACAGACGAGGGCAAAGGGCCTGGCTGAGTTGGGCTGTTGGGAGCAAGGAGTCTGCTGGGTTGGGGACTCGAGGAGAGCCCAGGCTCTGAGTTCGGGTCTCCCAAGATGGACGTTGCTGAATCTTCCTGCTTCCTGTGCGAACACAGAACTTTCCCAGGCTGGATCCCAGACCCCTAACAAACCTTCTGTTGTACAGCGCTGGCTGAGAGTCACTGGGGACTGTGGAAGTTGGGGTGCAGGACTCCCCTTCGGGGGGGGGGGTGAGGCTTTCCCAGGTGTCCGATTCAGGTGGACTCACTGCAGGAAGCTCCTGGTGTGGAACAGGGGCTGAAAGGTCAAGGTCAGTCCCAGGAGGGGCTAAAGCCAAGGAGGCTTCCCCAGTGAGGCGTCCCCTGGGGGGGTCACACTGAGGAGGCTCCTGCCTGGGTTTGACTCCGAGCTGTTCCAGAGCACGGAGCCTGTGTGCCCGTCACAGCCCCCCAGCATGTGACCTACAGGCTCCACTCTGGCAAAGCTCCCTGTCCCTAGGCTTTAGCATCACTAGCCCCTGCTTAGTGACTAGGGGTCAGTTTAGGGCAGCGGACCCCAAAATGTGGGGTGTGACTCCTAGGGGGACACAGAGGAAGATTGATGGGGGCACCTCAGGGCCTGAGCCAGCCCCCATGGAGGGCAGGGAGGGAGCCCCACTCTGTCCCAGCTCTTCCCCAATCCCATCCTCAGCCTGGGCCCCTGGCTCCTAGCCCAGCCTCGACCCCCTTACCCCTGTCGCACCCCTCTCCCCAGCAAGCAACGGCCCTCCCAGCCCCAGTTCTCGACCGCGGCTTCCGAGGGGCCACAGCCATGGATACGAGGGCGCAGTGTGAAATGTTTGGGGCCTACTGGGTTAGGATGACGTCCTCAATCACTTCTCTGCAGTCCAATGAAAGCGATTCCTCCCCCACCCACCCCTCCGTCAGGACGGCCTAGGTACGTTCCGCTGCCCTTCACCCGTACAGGGAGGAGAATAACATTTCATTCCACTCAATGCAACCCACCACCATCCCAAACTGGTCATTTTGGGGAAGCGGCCCCCTCATGCTGCATAGCTAGGCAGAGTAGGGGTGTCTATGCAAACACGGCCTGTTCCTGAAGTCTTCCCCCAGCTCCTCACTAGATGTGACGGGGGAGCTCATTCAGCTGCTGCTTATGCTTAGTATTGGGAAACTCCTTAGTGGCCCTATCTCTGCTGGCCTTAGATTTCTCCTCCTGTCCCTGTTTTAGCAGCTCAGATGAGGTGGCCGAGTGGTTAAGGTGATGGACTGTTAATCCATTCTGCTCTGCATGTAGGGTTCAAATCCCATCCTCAGGGGCTGCATTTAGTCTTCGTTCTCCTTTACAGACAACCATCTCCCCCCTTGGTACAATGACAGATCAAACAATGTTGCTTCTTGCAAACAAAAACCTTCTCAGAATCTCAGCTGCCCCTCCCCCCTTTCTTCAAATAAAATATCTAAATCCCAGATTTCTAAAAAAATTCTCTAGTCCAGCATTTCTTAGTTTTTATCTCAAAGGAACAGCCTCATAATCTGCCCCAAACACCCTGGGACCTCCCAAATAATTAAAATACCCCAACCTGAGCAAGGCCACAACAGTGAACCAGAGCCAGTGTCTAGGCCAAGCTGTTCTGAAGGAGACAACTCAACCATTTTCTCTCTGCTTCCCTTGGCAAAGTCTGATTGAGAAAACAAAATTCCCCAAACTGAAAATTTTCTGCTGAAAAACCACTACTAGTCTGTTTGGGGACTTTCGTTTGAATGTACTATTACTATTCTCCTCTGATTTCTGAATCAATTTTGTCATCCAGGTGTGTTTCCAGCTGTTGAGTTGTGGGGGAGAGAGGCCAACTCATAATGTCTCTACCCCCCCTTTCATAGTTTCTTCCAACTGGCTAGGAAGAACCTTTGCTAGGATGTGAGTCAAGCAGTGCCCATTGTTGCTGTGCTATCTCGGAGAAGTCTGCATTGTACACGGTTCCTGGGATAGTCCTTGGGAGCGTGGATCCCTTTAATGGGCCAGCAGCGAGTCTGGCTCCTCCATTGTCATACCTGAAAGGCTGGTAGTGGGCATTTTCCAACCTCATCTCAGTCACACACACAGAGCAAAACTTCCCAGCCAATGGTACACACACAATCCAACACAATAGTAATGTTCAACAGACCAAGACTTTTGAAATGATATCTCACCAGGCAGACTTTGTACAAACCGTATCATCATTATAGGAGAGTGGTGAATATGGGGCTTCAGGGTGCTGCTTTGAGCACAGCGTGCCACACCTGGGCTGACATTGCAATGGAGATGTACCCTTAGAGTCCATCTCTCCTGGGATAAAGATGGCAGCATGGCTGGCCTGGACCATCTGACGTGGGCTCATGGAGCTAAAGCTCAGAGGCTAAAAACTGTGGTGCAGATATTTGTGTTCACACTGAAGCCTGGGTTCGGAAACCCTCACCCCTCGTGGGGTCTCAGAGGTTGGGCTCAAGACCATCTGTCTGCCCTGTAATTTTATACTCTTGCAGCCCAAGCCCCATAACCCTGAGTCAGCTGACCGGGCTTTGCGACAGGTGCCCTGGGTGTGTTAATCACAGTGCAGACATAACATTAGGCTACGTCTCAGTGCAATGAAACACCCGACTGGCCCGTGTCACGTTAATCAGGGTCATGCGGCTTGGGCTGTAACGTTGCAGTGTCCGCGTCTCGGCTCAGGCTCAGTCCCCTGCTCCAGGAGCCCAGAAGGTTGGGAGGGAGTTTAGCAAGTGGAAATGGTAAAACCGCAGTGGAGTATTACCCTGGACTCACGGCATTTCTCCTTCGGTCTGTCTGCTCTGGGGCAGGGACAGAAACACATCCTGCTGCTTTTGTTATTTCAAAGGGCGGTTTAGGATTTTCATTCTCATACTCGGTGCACAAAACAGGACTCAACCCTCGGCATAAACGAAACAAGCTGTCCACAGATTGTGGAAGCCACAATGAGCATTTGGTGTGAGAGCTCAGACCTGCCCCTGTCCCAGAGGGACGGGGTCATCTGTGAGGGGACTGGACCACTGACCTATCAGCTCCTAACTCCCAAACTTTCAGTAACTCTATCCTCAGTGCCTGTGAGTGTAATTTAAACCAGAAGAAAAACCACACTAGGCTAGACCGACGGTCGATCTAGCTCTGAATCTTGTCTTCTGACAGTAGCAAGTACCAGATGCCCCAAAAGCAACTCAGTAAGGTACCACTGGAACTTGAACCCAGGATCTCCTGTATACAAAACAGTGGTTTTAGCCAGCTAAGCTTTGGTGCCTACAGTTGCTGAAGGGATCATGTCTGCACACACCTGACTCTCTGCCAACCTCCATCTGGGCCTGACAAGCTTTGCTGGTGTTTGGATTCAGTAAAGCAGAGGAGCAGGTGAAGTTTTACTCCCAAGGTTCTTTGGACAGGTCTACACTACAAAATTAGATCGGTGTAACTACATTACTCAGGGTGTAAAATTTACCTCCTAAGCAATGCAGTTATATCAGCTAACCCGGTGCAGATAGCGCTGTGCCAACAGGAGGGCTTCTTCCATCAACATAGCTTGTGGAGGGCTTGGTTAGTGAAGATGAAGAGAATAGGTGGCCCATGGCTCTTGCATTTGGGGAGGCTGGGTGTGGCGCTGGAAGTGGGGGCCCATTGGTGCCCAGACCATGGCACTGCCCCCTTCTCCTCTCTCTGAGTCCCCACCTGTGCTCCCCCCTTGCTCCTGTTTGGCCACTTCCCACCCCCGCTCTTCCTCTTTGGCTGAGGACGGCTGAGACACCGTTCGCTCTCTCCTCTCCTCCCCCAAGGCCTTCCTGCCTCCTGCTCATGCCTCTCCACCCCCTACCACAAGGTCTGCCCACCAGCCGCCACCACTCTGACCCATCCCTGCAGCCCACCCTGCCCACCACCCACACCTCTCTGCCCCTCCTGAGACCCACCCTGTCCATGTCTTTCTTGGTCGTCTGTTGTTATTCCATGAAGCATCAAGAATGGAATAAAAAGCTGAGTTTACTCAGGGTGAGGAAACAAAGCCACCAACCCCAGCATTGCTGCTTTAGTTAAAGTATTTAGTTAAAACAGCTATTGAATGTCCTTCCTATGCCCCTTGTGTCACCAGAGCACATCCATGCTAGCAGTTCTTGGATGGCAAGAGAGCAGTGCACTGTGGGTAACTATCCCACTGTGCAACTGGCTGCAGGGTGTTTTGGGAAGGGTTTGCAATGCCTCCCAGGCTGGTACAGCATCACATGATGCAGGTTTCTCTATCCCACCGTTCCACGGGCATCTTACTAGATTGCCAGCTGCTTTTCAACTGCAGTGTGCATGGCGGGGTAGAGACTGTTTGTGTGTGTGTTGGGGGAGTGTGTGTGTTGGGGAAGAGTGAGTGTGTTGAGCTAGGTAGGAGCAGATCATTATTATCCCTACTTGAAAGAGGGAGAAGTTACGTCTGAGAAAGGAGAATTGACTTGTCTTAGGTCACACGGCCAGTCAGTGGCAGAGTTGGAAATAGGACCCAAGAGCCCTGATTTTCAAACTAACCATTGGATCTTGAATTTCAGACATTGAATGACCTCAATAAAATGTCCTCAGATGAGCTCCAGACCAACAACAGTGCACAGGACTTATTATGCAAGTATTTGAGGAGAGCGGCAATGTTAGAGAGGAGAATCATGAACTGCTCAGAGACCATTAACGCAGAGAAGCAGCAAAATTCATCAAACACAGAACTGGCTCTGACTTATTTCCTTGGTCTTAAAGAAAACAAGGACCTGAGTCTCCTCCCTGTCAATAACCCCCTGCTCAGCCAATCAGGGTAGAGACTGAGGCTGAAGGTTCTCACCAGAGAGCCCAAAGGATGGCCCAGGTCACTGGTGGGGATCACTGCCCGAGCACTATTTCAGCCCCCCAGTTTTGGGTGGACCTCCCACAGTGGGAGCTGCAGAGCACTCCCTGCACCACACACACACCCACACCCCTCCCTCCTGGGAGGTGAACAGGAGAAAGAACAAAAGAAGCAAGAGACGAAGAGAAAGGAAGGAGGGAGGGAGGCGAAGGTGAAACAAAAAGGACAAACCCTAATGTCCCCAGTGATTCCAAGGGACAAAATCCCAGGTGTGCAATAAAATTCTGCCTCCTTAAGCTCGTGTTTTCCATGCCTAGAATTCAACTCTCACCAGATGGATCAGACTGAACAGGTTTCAAACCTCCAGGAGGCTCTTACCTTCTAAACAGGGACGGCTGTTTTCTAGTAAAATCACTAAAAGGGAAGGAGAAAACTCAAAGAGGTTCCTCCTGGCGCTCACATCCATGAACCCGAACACTCTCTCAGTCCTCAAAGAGAGACCTGGAGAAGGAGACTTGCTGGAGCAAAGCCACAGGGGTCTCTGAGGTCTCCCTGGCCCCTCACCCCGTCCTGCCTGGCCGATGTCAGCATCTCTCTGTGAGGTCACCACCTCCCCACCACCTTGGACCAATAGGCTGAGATCCTGCAAAGGCCTTTGTGATGTCACTGCCACACCCCTCCCTTGCTGTGCTAATGTCCTGCCCCTGGCCAGGCTACTTTGCAGGTTTGAGCTACTCCTGTGGATCACCCCACTCAAGGAGCGTTCGTTCTGGGCAGCAAGCCGGCTAGACAGGAAAACATCAGGCGCTGCTCCCAATGCTACACTCAGTTTTTCAGAAATTAGTCGACTTTATGGCCAGAAGAGACCATTAGAGCATCTAATCTGACCCCCTGCATATCACAGGCCTCCTGTAGGACACAAGGGCTACTTTGGGGGCAAACACATTCCAGAAAGGCATCTAGTCTTCATGAAATGACATCAGGAGATGGTGAATCCACCACTTTCCTTGGTAGATTGTTCCTGTTGTCAATCATCCTCGCTGTTGAATATTTGTGCCTTTGTTGTAATATGAATTTGTCTCTTTTCACCTTCCAGCCATTGGGTCTTGTTAGGCCTTTCTCTGCTAGATTCAAGAGCCCTTTAATACCCAATCTTTTCTCTCCATTAATACACTTCAACACTTCAGTGAAATCACCTTTCAATCTTCTTTTGATAAGCTGGACAGGTTGAGCTCTTTCAATAGCTCACTAGAAGGCATTTTCTGCAGCCCTCAGGACATTTGGTGGCTCTTTGCTGCCCCAGCTCCAGTTTCACAACATCTTTTTCAAATGAGGACACCAAAACTGGAGGCAGTATTCCAGTATCAGTCTCACTGATGCCATGTCACCTCCTGTGACATTACTGACATAATCTGTAACTGTATAGATCACCATTGCGACTGTTGTTCTATATTTGCAGACAATATTGTAGAAAGGTTGTCGTGTAAGGGGTCTATGGAGAGGTTCTGATTGGCTGATTATAATGATGCCATCTCTAGATGTGTATCATTTTTGTAGTTGATGTTATAAGTATTGGCTCTGTTCTGTCCATATTTCAAACTTGTGCTCTGCTTCTGGGGAACACCCCAGATAAGTTGGTGTCAGTTCTGCCTAGCCTGCTTCATGGCCCATTAAGAACCATCAGCTACACAATCGACCCACTGAGAGAAGGCAGATACGCCTTGTGACTCTGCATGGTCTGCAGGGACCTGCCTATGGACGAACCCTAAGGTTTTCTACGCCACGTGCTGGATAGAGTGTCCTTGGGACAAAGAAAGCAAAGACCACATGGCAGAGACTAGAAAAGGCTGATGCCTCATCTCCATCTTGTCTTCAGTCCTGCTTCATACCTCTGGAGGGACTTTGCTACAAACTGAAGCTCTAGACAAAGGACTGAATGACCCATCCCAGCTGCGGATGTACTCCAGAGACTTGATTTGAACCTGCAGTTTATTCCATCACTGCTACAAGCCTGAACCAAGAACTTTCCCATTACTGTATGTGAAGGTTAAAATCCATGTGCATTTTATATAACAACCTGGTCTATGGATTGTGCCAGCTCTTTTCCAGACCAGAAGTCCAGACTATGGTCTAGCCCACTATGACTCTTTTGATGGTTTAAATTACACTCACAGGCACTGAGGATAGAGTTACTGGGAGTTAGGAGCTGATAGGTCAGTGGTCCAGTCCCCTCACAGATGACCCCGTCCCTCTGGGACAGGGTCAGGTCTGAAACTCTCACACCAAATGCTCATTGTGGCTGCCAGAATCTGTGGGCAGCTCGTTTAGTTTACACCTGATGGTTGAGTCCTGCTTCGTGCACCATGTGTGAGAATGAAAATCTAAACCGCCCTTTGAAATAACAAAAGCAGCAGGACGTGTTATTGTCCCTGCCCCAAAGCAGACAGACCGATGGAGAAATGCCATTGAGACCAGGGTAATACTCCACTGCCGTTCTACCTTTTTTTAACTCCCTCCCAGCCTTATGGGGTCTCAGAGCCGGTATTGAGCCTGAGCCGAGATATCTACACTGCAAATTTACCACCCACAGCCCAAGCCCGGGAGCCTGAGCTGGTATGGGGCAGCCCTGGGTGTTTCATTGCAGTGTGGACATAAGCCTATTGTGTTTCATTTCTTAGATTCTGCTGCCATCGTGTGGCCATTTCCTTCCCCTCCTTTCTGTCAAAGCGCAGAGCCTGGTTCCTCCAGAGGGAGAAGGACGTCTTTCTTCTTTCCTTCCTCAACAGCCCCTTCCTGGAGAGCCCTTTGCTGGGGCCTGGGTGAGGAACAGCTGTTTCTGAGGATTAATTTCATATTAATGGTGTTGATCTATAGATTTTACAGCCAGACTAGATCACTAGGTACCTCTGCTCTGACCTGATTCAGAACAGAGACCAGAGAATTTACCCAGTGACTCCTACATCCACCCCAAGATCTTCTGGCTGAACGAGGAGGTTCATTCAGAAAGTCATCGTGTGTGGGTGTAAAGGTGTGAAATGATGGGGAAATTGGACCCTCTTTCATGTATAATTGTTGTGACTTCTACACCTAGACAAGGGTGTCCAACCTGAGCCTGAATTTCCCAGTGTAACTGCCAAACCTGCACCTTTGTATGAGTCAATTGTGAACCTTCCCATCATTGTCCTTTGCTCTTAACCCTGAGGCTATTGCCCCATCATGGGGCCATTTCCCGCCTCTCTTTCATACAGAAGCACAATTTTCTTTGCACAGACACAGGAACAGCAAGATCTTTCTCTGTCCCTTGTGTGCAAAGCAGGGCCAAATTCCATGGAAACAATGGACAAGCAGGGGGCTCTGGGCACATCCAGCCCTGGCCGTGAGATGTTCCCTCCCCTCTTTCTTTATGCTGCTGTTGCTATTTCATGGATTGTCTGGGATGGGGAAAAAGCTGAGTTCACTCCAGGTGGAGGGGAAAAGAACCCTGAAAATCTCAGGACCCAACCCCTGCTACCAGGATCACTGAGGTGCTGGGAATGGGACTGTGTGAATTGTCAAGGTGGGAATGAATAACAATCTACAACTAGATCCACCTCATTAACCACCGACACAGGCTAATCCTGCTGCCGATAGAAGGGAAACTGGGAGCCATTCTTTGCTGTTCAGCCATGGAAACAGTGACCCAATTGCACCGCAGTGAATGTGCTGGGGAAAGCTGGAGTTTACAGGCAGGTGGAAATGCCTAGCAGATCCTAGAAACACCTGGAGATCCCCACACCACTTCTGCCACTAGGGTGAGGTGTTGAGCTGCTCACAGCATCCCCCACCATGACCTTGCAGCAGGGGATTGCCGCACCCCAACCCAATGCAGGAGATGGCTGAGTGTATCTCTGCACCCTGAGACCAGGGCAGCCACACTCTGTGCCCCACACATAGAATCTGGCCCTGCTGAAAAGTGGCCCCTATGAACAAGTCACCTCCAGGAAAGCAGGATTGGTCCTCAGAGAGGGAATGGGCTTCTTGTGAAGCTTATAGGTCACTGGATGCTCTGGAAACAGGGCGCTCTGAGTGTAACCCTGCAAACACAACCTGCTAGGGGATGTAGCTCAGTGGTTGAGCACATGCTTTGCGTGTATGAGGCCCTGGGTTCAATCCCCAGCATCTTCATAGTCATTTTCACCCTGCTGCTTTGCTCATGCCCAGCGGGATGTGGCCCACCAGTCTCCCTGCACCAGTTTCAGTCCTGCTCAGTGAGGGCAAGTGACAATTGCATGGAAGGTCTGGGGGTTCTGCTCCTAAGTCACCTCAGTACATTTAAGATTCCCACCCGCTGTGCTGCTTGGGACAATGGTAGATGAGAAGGGCGAATCCTCCAGCACTGGAGGAAAGGTCCCATTGCACAGACTGAGAGGCAAGGAAACAGAGGGCAGTCAGTGCTCAGGGAGGAGAGGGTCAATGATTTACTCCCAGCAGGGGACACTGTCTTTTGAGTATCAGAGGGTAGCCGTGTTAGTCTGGATCTGTAAAGGCGACAGAGTCCTGTGGCACCTTCTAGACTAACAGACGTATTGGAGCATGAGCTTTCATGGGTGAATCCCACTTCGTCAGATGAATGGAGTAGAATTCTGTGACTGGCTAGCCAACTACAAAAGCAGTTTCTCCTCCTTGGTGATCACACCTCAACTGCTAGAAGAGGGTCTCATCCTCCTGATTGAACTAACCTCCTTATCTCTAGACTGATTCTTGCCTGCATATTTATACCTGCCCTGCAAATTTCCACTACATTCATCTGACGAAGTGGGATTCACCCATGGAAGCTTATGCTCCAATACGTCTGTTAGTCTGTAAGGTGCCACTGGACTCTGTCTTTTTGAGGCGAGTGCTGCTGGCTTGGGATGGTGCTGACGATGGATAGAAAAAGGCTGGAGTCAATGGCAGATGGGACCACAGAAGGTCCTGGGTGCTCAGATGCCCCAGTTATTGCACCCAGGCCTGTCCTAGACAGAGAAAGACACCGAGGGACCCAGCCCCTACAGTGATCCCATGGACAAGAACCTGGTTAGGAGTGGGGTGAAGGTTCCCTCTGGGCAAGGGAGCTGAAAACCCTCCGTGTCCTGGAATTTAAGCAGCAGGCTTCAAACCCTGCACGGGTGTGGGCTGAGTGCATCAGCAGAAGATTGGGCTGGACAGAGGTGGCAGGTTTGTATAATTTTTGGTGGTGCCCAGAATGGGACCAAGTCCTGCCCACCTGCCACACACCTGTGTAAGGCTCTGGGAAGGAGTTTGGTTGTGGGAGGGGAGAGGGGTTGGGCTCTGGGAGAGTTTGGGTGCAGGGTCTGGGCTCAGTCAGGGGTTGTGGTGAAGGAGGCAGTGTGGGGCAGGCTCTTGGAGGGAGGTTGGAGTGCAGGTGTGGGGTCTGGGCTGGGGCAGGGTTGCAGGAGAGGGTGAAGGGTGCAGCATTTACCTCAGGCATCTCCCAAAAGCAACCCGCAGCCCCTAAGCTGGAGGGCCGGGGGCGTCTCTGCGCACTGCTACCCACAGACTCCACCCCCGCA
Source organism: Mauremys reevesii (assembly GCF_016161935.1). Classification (NCBI taxonomy): domain Eukaryota; kingdom Metazoa; phylum Chordata; order Testudines; family Geoemydidae; genus Mauremys; species Mauremys reevesii. The sequence continues at coordinate 41,045,954 of NC_052636.1, forward strand.
GCTCCCATTGCCACAGTTGGCAGAGTTGGCAGTTGGGGCGGGGGCAGCATGTGGAGACCCTCCATGCCAACAGTTGTTCTTCTCACAGCTGGCTGATAGGGGCAGCAGGATCTCCCAAATCTGGGAATCTCTCTGTGCCCCACTGTTAGCTCTCCATCCTATCTCCCCTAACCACGCACACCACTCCCCTCCCCATTATCAGTGTTTTAGAGACCCCTCCCTCCCTTTATGGGATACAGACTCTCTGTGACAGAGACTGACTGGGGCTCCTCTCTGCATGGCCCCAGTGGGAAGGAAAGAGACTGGGGAGGAGAAGATGGGCAGAAGGAGTCTAATGGGGCAAAGCCAGAATAGAGGAGATTTTCTTCCTGTTAAAATGTACTGGAGTCTCATCGCTGAAAAGCCGCATCTTGAGTTACGTTTGAACCAGCAGCCTTTCAATTACCAGGCAAAGGTGTGAACCACAGAGACTGATAACTGCCTGCTTCCCAAATGTGTTTAAAACATATTCAGGGTGCAACTGGTTAGTGCAGAGGGCCATCTGTTGGGGTTATGAGTTCAAGCTTTCTCTCAAGCCCTTTTTCTCTTACCTGTGTAGTTTGTTTTGCCTAATTCATATACACAGTGCTACACTAGAAAAAGGAGAGTAAGTTCTAAAATGTAGAGGTGGGTGCATACTTTAGAAACATCCCCCCTGTGCTTCCATTAGTTCCAGCAGATTGTTCACTGGAAGGGCAAATTGATTTCTTTGCTGCTGAGAAAGAGGCTAGGACAGGTCTGTGGGCACCAGATCTCTCTGCTTCTTCCAGTTCCTTCCTGCTCCAGTCACTGCTGTAGGAGGATCCTATATGCACTGAGCCTAAACATTTTCCTGGGCCTTCTTAGCATAGTTGGCAGCATGTCAGTCTCATACTCAGTAGGTCCTGAGCTCACACCTCAGAAAGACAATGGTTTCTGCTCCTACTTCAGATTTTCTAAAGGAAATCAGAGAAAAGAAGCTATAGGAAGTGGTTCCTAGACACTCCTAACACACACAGATTTTTCTAAGGCATTAACTTTTCCTTCTCTGTGGAGTTTGTATTCTCCATAGAGCAAAATAAAACAAAAACATGCAAGTCTAAGACTAATACAGTATGAAACTCAATACAGATAAAATCTCACCCTCAGAGATCTTCCAATAAGCTTCTTTTGCAGACTAGACTTATTTCTTGTCTGAGCCCAATCTTTGCACCTGGTATAGTCCTTGTTCCAGCTCAGGTGGTAGCTCGGGGATTTCTCATGACTGCAGCCACCTTTCTTCTGTTCCACCCCCTTAAACAGCTTTGGTACAAGGCAGGAATCTTTTGTCTCTCTCCTGGGAAAAGCCCGAGGTTTAAGATGGATTCCTGTACCAGGTGACATGGTCACATGCCCTGTGAGACCCCCAAGCCTTCATTGTTCCTGGCCTGACTCACAGATGGTGCAGGACAGAGCCATCTCCAGTCAATTGTCCTGGTTAATGGCCCCACACTTTGCATCATTAGAACAGGACCTCAGAGTTATAGTTTATATTTCTAGCTTCAGGTACAGGAAAGATCGGTTCATACAAATAGGCTGAACACACACAGTAGATAATAAAAGCTTTGTAATGATACTGCACAGAGACCTTTTGCATGAAGCATGTTCCAGTTACATTATATTCACACCCATTAGCATATTTTCATAAAATCATCAACATCACAGCAGGAAAGGGTTTTACTGTGGCACCTGGGAGCAGTTGAGTTTCATGTCCAGGCTGTGCTATGAGTTCCTCCACGTTTCCCATAAGCACACAGGGCCCTTAGCGGGTACTCTCGATACAGGAATGGCCCAGATACAATGAAGTGATGGAATTGCATTTTCCTTTTAATTTTGAATTTCCAATGACATTTCTGTTTTGTGATTTTGTTTTGCTTCGTATAACTGTGTTTTCTCAGGGACTTGATATTTACCAGGCTAACTAACAGCTAATAACGGGAGACTTCCAAGCAGGGCGTGGGAGCGGAAAAGAACTGTAAGAGATGCTGGTTTTCAACCTTGTGTTAGATAAGAATAGAATGCAGATTGTAGCAGAAATTGCTGAGAGAAGTAAGCTATCAGAAAGGAATATGTACAAACAAAATGCAGTTGTTGCTCCTTACTGTATGTCAAAGGTATAAATGCTTGCCTTAATTGTTTATCTAACCGAGACCTACCTCGGGAGGAAACTCTGCCTGTCTGTACTCTCCCGAATAACTGCAGTTGCTCAGAATAAGCGGCATAATATAATAACATTTAACATCCCTGTGGTGGGAAGAACATCTCAAAAGCCCAGCGCTGTGGCATTTAATTTAAAAAGGGAACTATACAAAAATGAGGGTTAGTTAAACAGAAATTAAAGGTACAGTGACTAAAGTGAAATTCCTGTAAGCTGCATGGACACTTTAACGACACAATAATAGAGGCCCAACTTAAATGTATACCCCAATTTAGAAACACAGTAAAGAACTAAAAAGACCACCGGGCTTAACAACCATGTAAAGAAGCAGTGAGAGACAAAAGACTTCCTTTAAAAAGTGGAAATCAAATCCTAGAAAGGAGCATAAACATTGCCAAATTGTAGGTGACAAAACTGAGGAACTGTCACAGACTGAAGTGTCACTAGAGCAGGTTTTGGAATTAATTGATAAACTCAACATTAACAAGTCACCAGGACCAGATGGCATTCGCCCAAGAGTTCTGAAAGAACTCAAATGTGAAGTTCTTGGAACTATTAACTATGGTTTGTAACCTGTCCTTTGAATAAACCCGGTACCCAATGACTGGAAGTTAGCTAATGTAATGCCAATATTTTAAAAAGGGCTCTAGAGGTGATCCCATCAATGACAGACCAGTAAGTCTAACATCGGTACCGGGCAAATTAGTTGAAACAATAGTAAAGAATAACATTGTCAGACACATAGAAGAACATAAATTGTTGGGCAAAAGTCAACACGGTTTCCGTAAAGGGAAATCGTGTCTTACTAATCTATTAGAGTTCTTTGAAGTCCAACAAACATGTGGACAAGGGGATCAGTGGACATAGTGTACTTAGATTTCCAGAAAGCCTTTGGCAAGGTCCCTCACCAAAGGCTCTTACATAGAATTAAGTTGTCATGGGATAAAAGGGAAGGTCCTTTCATGGATTGAGAACTGGTTAAAGACAGGAACAAAGGGTAGGAATTAATGGTATATTCTCAGAATGGAAGGGGTAACTAATGGTGTTCCCCAAGGGTTAGTCCTAGGACCAATCCTATTCACCTTATTCATAAACGATCTGGAGAAAGGGGTAAACATTGAGGTGGCAAAGTTTGCAGATGATACTAAACTGCTCAAGATAGTTAAGACCAAAGCAGACTGTGAAGAACTTAATAAAGATCTCACAAAACTAAGTGATTGGGCAACAAAATGGCACATGAAATTTAATGTGGATAAATGTAAAGTAATGCATATTGGAAAAAATAACTCCAATTATACATAAAATATGATCAGGACTAATTTAGATTACAACAAATCAGGAAAAAGATCTTGGAGTCATCGTGGATAGTTCTCTGAAGATGCCCACGCAGTGCTACAGAGGAAAGCCAGTCAAAAACAAAACAGGATGTTGGGAATCATTAAAAAAAGGGATAGAGAATAAGACTGACTATATTATTACCATGCCATAACTCCATGGTACTGCCCACATCTTGAATTCTATGTACAGATGTGGTGCGTCTCATCTCAAAAAGATATACTGGCATTAGAAAAGGTTCAGAGAAGGCAATTAAAATGATTAGGGAGTTTAGGAACGGGTCCCATATGAGGAGAGAGATTAAAGAGGCTAGGGCTTTTCAGCTTGGAAAGAGGAGACTAAGAGGGAATATGATAGGAGTTATATAAAATCATGAGTGATGTGGAAAATAGATAGGAAAAGTTATTTATTTATTCCCATAATACAAGAACTAGGGGTCACAAAATGAAAATAATAGGCAGCAGGTTTAAAACAAATAAAAGGAAGTTCTTCTTCACACAGTGCACCGTTAACCTGTGGAACTCCTTACCTGAGGAGGGTGTGAAGGCTAGGACTAACAGGGTTTAAAGACTGGATAAATTCATGGAGTTAAGTCCATTAATGGCTATTAGGCAGGATAGGTGAGATGGTCTCCCTAGCCTCTGTTTGTCAGGATGGAGATGGATGGCAGGAGAGAGATCACTTGATCATTGTCTGTTGGTTCACTCCTAGCTACTTCTGCTCTACAACTATAATTGTGCTTTACACCAAAATCACTAG